>NW_027497492.1:0-161226 GCF_021521415.1 Bidens hawaiensis | reverse complement strand
AACACGAATTTAAGTTATATTGATAGAAATTGTGTAGTAACGATTTGGGGGATCGTATTACAGATCTGTACCAGTAGCCGTGCACCGTAGTACATCTTGCTCACAAGAAGGTGAGTTTTCACGAGCCCCTTTTTACTGAACTGTTTTAAATATTTTCCCGGGGCGGAAAGCATGTTTCTATCAAAGTGTTTAAGTACATGCTAATCGCATGGAAACGAATGTATTTATATAATGTTTATTGTACGGAAATCGTACGGTAATGTATTAAGATGGTAATTAACTGAGTTGCTAATATTGTAAGGCCCGAAACAGTGTTCTGGGTTAACAGTGTCCCCAGAGGTTATTAAATGTATTTCTGGGTTAACAGTGTCCCCAGAGGATATTGGAAATGTTCTGGGTTAACAGTGCCCCCAGAGGTTATTAAATATGTGTCTGGGTTAACAGTGTCCCCAGAGGTTATTAAATGTATTTCTGGGTTAACAGTGTCCCCAGAGGTTATTAGATATGTTTCTGGGTTAACAGTGTCCCCATGGGTAATTTGATGTGTTTCGGGGTTAACAGAGTTTTCACTTGTGAACTCAGCATAATTACATCGCTTATTTATGATTATTATAATGATTTGTTATGGTTTATTTAAATTAGTGAAACTCACCAACTATTCGTAGTTGACCCGTTTTCTTTACATGCTTTCTAGGTACACTCAAATTGGAATGAGTGATATGTGTTCGATGCTGTGTGCTATTTTGTGGAAGCTTAGAGAACTATATTTTGCATTAAAAATGTTAATGTACTATCGGTAACACTTATGTGATAACGCTTAGATGGTTATGAAACTCAGAACAATGTAATACGTTTAAATTAATGTAGTGGTGTTTTCTTTATAAACAATGCTGTTGATATAAGATGTGTCTGTTGCATCCCGTGTACGTTTCCGCTGCGGTTACGGGGTGTTACAAAACTTGGTATCAGAGCCATTGGTTATAAAGAATTAGGATGTCTTTAAAAGATACCTAAAATATAACCAGTAGCTCAAGTATTATAGGATCTGAATATCAACTAATAATTTATTGTGACGAGATCGGGATGAACTTGAATGGACAAGTGGGTGATTATGGTCCGGAACATAATAACAGACTTGTCTGCACGAGGGAATTCAGGGAAAGTCACGGGGGACTTTAATAGGTAAAATTGGCAACATACGTGCAAATATGTGATAATATTGTTATGTGGTCAAGTTGTATAAGTAAGTGTATATTAATTTGATTATGATTTACACTATGGAAAGAACTATATGTTTGTTAACTTGTGTGCAGGTAAAATGTCAAGAACTCCTAGTTTGTCGATCGAGAAGGACCCGGAGGAGGTCAGCTCCGGGGACTCTGGGAGCCCACTCGTAGCATCTAGCACAGAGCCTAGCGAGGCAAGCCTTAGGAGTTCCGGCCAGTCCTCCCCAGCTAGGATTGCCAGATCCCCTACCCCATCCGCACCACAGGCCGCCCCTGCACCCCCCGGATTCGGACCCCGCCTCACGGCGCGGATCAGTATCCCACATGTCCGACCTACCTCGCCCCCACCCAGACCTGCTACCCGCAGGGGCGAGTCCTCCCGCTCTCAGCCCGAGCCTGCGACTCCACCTGTGTGGGGTCTTCCTAGACAGGAACGGGACGCGGCGGCCTGGCTCCGAGTGCTCACCGAACAGGTGAATGAGCACTCCGCCGCCCTGACGGTGGGAGTCCAGAGGAGGATGTACTTGGGGGATTGCATACTGGACCATCAGTATGCGATTGCCCAGCTGAAGAGGGAGTGCTCATACTCTCAATGGATGCTCGGCCGGATGGAGATGCGGGTCCGGGTTATGATGGCTGTGTTGGTGGTGTTGGTGGCGATATTGGTGGGGTTGGTTTACCACCGTGTTTAGTTGGGTTGGGATGGGAAGAGACAGGGACCGCTTTTTGATACTCTATGTAAGCAGTTAGTGGTGATGCTAACATGGAGTGAATCTTGTTTAGTTATAATACAACCACTGGCCCTTAGGGGGGTCTCTTTTGGGGTATATCATTATAGATACTTTTGGGTATCATTCAAGCACTGACCCATTGCGGGTTATGTCGAGATGATGTCGACATAGGCCCTATGTATGAAAATTTAGCCGATGTAACGGTGTGACAGGGAAGTAATGTGAACGGATGTTTGTGTAATATGTACTAATGTTTATTAATGAATGGTATGTTTGTTGTGTTTTATGATTGGAACTTGTATTAATTATATATATTTTTCTGAATGTTGTGTAGAATGGCACCAAAACGCTCAGCCCAATTGTCGGAAGTGGACGTGAGCCGTTTGATTGCTCGACAGTTGGAGGCGGCGATACCGGATATAGTATCGCGCATCGCCGCCAGTATTAACAAATCGACCAATCCAACCCCTCCGAGCAATCAAACGACCACCAATAATGACGGGGAACGAAATACTAATCCTCCGCAGAATGATAACACGATTCCGAGTAATGACGCATCGCCTAGGGTGGTCGTTACAGACAGTAATGGCCCTATACCTACGGTAGAGACGAACCGTACTGAACCGATTCGTGCATCTAGGGGATGTTCGATCAAGGACTTTATGTTGTGCAAACCTCTAGAGTTTAGCTGGTCTGAAGGACCAAATGGATTAGTTAAATGGATCGAGAAAATAGAATCCGTGGTGAATATCAGCAACTGCCCCGAGGATTGTGTTGTTAAGTATGCTGCCTGCACATTCGCGGACCATGCCTTGACATGGTGGAACACGATAGTGCAGACCCGGGGCCAGACGGCGACAAACCGCATGACCTGGACGGAGCTCAAGGCTCTTGTACTGGAACATTTCTGCCCGAAAAACGAATTGCAAAAATTAGAAAATGAATTGTGGAACCTGGAAATGCAGGGGGCAGACCATTTGGGTTATACGAACCGGTTTAATGAGTTGTCGCGATTGGTACCATGGTTGGTCACCCCAGAGTCGAAGAGGGTGGAGCGTTATATTTGGGGGCTAACTCCAGTTGTAAGGAGTATAGTCAATTCTGGGGGGACCCAGACATATGAGGGTGCGGTGACGCAAGCAGATATCGTAACGTACGATTTCGTACGGAGCGGGTCACTGAAGGTGGCGGGAGAGTCCGCTGGAGGAAAGCGGGGTACACATGACCATAGGACCCAGGAAAAGCAGCAAGGTAAACGTGCTAGACCCACTGCCAAGAACTACGCCATGACTAGTTCGGGCGGAAGGCAAGAACCGCAGAAGGGAACGTTTCCTAAGTGTGGGAAACGCGGTTACCACCATGGTGGCATGTGCAAAGAGGTGGTGTGCCACCGGTGCGGCAGGATTGGGCACTACGCACCGAGCTGTAGGACAAACCTGAACAACTTGAACCGGCAACCGCAACCTATCCGTGCGCAGCCATTTAGGACCCAATCAGCACGACAACAAAACCCCACCCACAAGGAAATCAAGTGATGACCACCAGTCGTGCTTGCTTTGAATGCGGTAGCACAGATCACTTCAAGAAAAACTGTCCGAAGCTGAACCAGGGAGGAAATGGGCGGCAACCCGCGGGTCAGGCATCGTAGTCCAATCCGGCGCGAGGCCGAGCATTCGTGATGGGGGCGAACGAGGCACGCCAAGACCCCAGCGTAGTGACAGGTACATTCCTCGTCTCTGATCATTACGCTTCTGTATTATTTGATACAGGCGCCGATAGAAGTTTTGTCTCCGTTAGATTCCTGTCGATAGCAAACCTTCCAATTGGTGAAACCATAGAACCTTACACCGTAGAAGTCGCTAACGGTAAAACCATGATAGTTAATCAGATAGTTCGGAATTGCCCTTTTATTCTGAACGAACAATCCTTTCCGATTGACTTGTTACCGGTAGAATTGGGTAGTTTTGACGTGATAGTGGGAATGGATTGGTTAGCACGTAACAAAGTAGAAATAAACTGTGAAAAGAAAATCGTCAAGATCCGGGTGTCGGATGACGAGGAGGTATTAGTGCAAGGAGAAAAATCCGGCACCATGATACCATTTATATCCCACCTCAAGGTGTTAAAATATATACGTCAGGGATGTGTGGCGTATCTAGCGAGCCTGACGGCCACTGATTCTGAAGAAAAACGGGTGGACGATATTCCCGTGGTACGCGAATTTCCACAAGTTTTCCCAGAGGAACTTCTTGGATTACCGCCAACCCGACAGGTCGAATTCAGAATCGACTTATTACCTCAAGCTGGCCCTGTTGCTAAGGCACCTTACCAACTTGCACCATCTGAGATGCAAGAATTATCCAACCAGTTGCAAGAATTGTTGGATAAAGGATTTATTCGTCCTAGTTATTCCCCGTGGGGTGCACCGGTACTATTCGTGAAAAAGAAGGACGGGAGCCTTAGAATGTGCACTGATTACAGGGAGTTGAACAAGTTGACAATCAAAAATAGGTATCCTCTCCCCCGAATCGATGATCTGTTCGACCAACTACAAGGTGCGAGCTACTTCTCAAAAATAGATCTTAGATCGGGATACCATCAGGTTAGAATTCAGGAGGAGGATATCCCAAAAACCGCATTCCGGACTCGCTACGGCCATTACGAGTTCTTAGTTATGCCGTTTGGGCTAACAAATGCACCAGCAGTATTCATGGATCTCATGAATCGAGTCTGTAAACCCTACCTCGATAAATTCGTCATCGTGTTTATTGACGATATTTTGATATACTCGAAGAGTAAAGAAGACCACGAGCAACACTTAAGATTAATTTTAGAGCTTCTAAATCAGGAGAAGTTGTATGCAAATTCTCCAAGTGTAACTTCTGGTTACAAGAAGTGCAATTCCTTGGTCACGTTATAAATCACCAAGGAATACACGTTGATCCAAGTAAGGTTGAAGCAGTTAAGAATTGGCAAGCGCCTAAATCGCCAAAGGAAATCCGCCAATTCTTAGGCTTAGCTGGATACTATCGTCGATTTATAGAGAACTTTTCCAGCATCGCCCAACCTTTAACCCTCCTGACTCAAAAGGATCGAAAGTATGATTGGGGATAAGAACAGGAAACGGCGTTTCAAACGCTAAAACAAAGATTGTGCCAAGCGCCGATCTTAAGTCTCCCCGACGGAGACGATGGTTTTGTCGTGTATTGTGACGCATCCCGTAGAGGATTGGGATGTGTGTTGATGCAGAATAATAAAGTCATGGCCTATGCTTCCCGACAGTTAAAAGTACACGAGAAAAATTACACTACTCATGACTTAGAACTGGGAGCAGTTATCTTCGCACTTAAAATCTGGAGACATTATCTCTACGGTACAAAGTGCACCATCTTCACCGATCATAAAAGTTTGCAACACATATTCGATCAGAAAGAACTGAATATGAGACAACGAAGATGGGTCGAATTATTAAGCGACTATGACTGTGACATCCGTTATCACCCCGGCAAGGCTAACGTCGTAGCCGATGCCTTGAGTAGGAAGGATCGGGTTAAGCCATTGCGAGTGCGAGCGCTGGGGATGATAGTCCAGTCGAACCTTTCGGATTTGATTCGAGCCGCTCAACGCGAGGCGTTGGAAGAGGAACAATTGGAAAAAGAGGGACTTTTCGGTAACGAAAAGAATTTCGAACAGCGCAAGGACGAAATTCTCTACTTCAAAAATCGGATTTGGATCCCGACCCTCCATGATCTTCGTGAATTGATCATGAACGAAGCGCATAAATCGAAATATTCCATACATCCGGGTTCGGATAAGATGTACAAGGATGTGAAAGAATTCTACTGGTGGCCGGGTATGAAAAAGGATATAGCCACGTACGTCAGTAAGTGTATGACTTGTGCGAGGGTTAAGGCGGAACACCAGAAACCCTCGGAAATGTTACAACAACCGGAAATTCCTGAATGGAAGTGGGAGCAGATCACAATGGATTTTGTGACACACCTCCCCAAGACGTCCCGAGGACATGATGCAATTTGGGTAATCGTGGATCGATTAACCAAATCGGCACATTTTATTCCGATTAGGAATAATTATAACACTGAGAGGCTTGCGCAGATTTATATAAATGAAATTGTGTCTCGTCATGGTATACCCATCTAGATCATCTCTGATCGGGATAGCCATTTCACCTCCAACCTTTGGAAAGCTGTCCAAGAAGCGTTGGGAACGCGTATTGATCTAAGCACAGCTTACCACCCTCAGACCGATGGTCAGTCTGAGAGGACCATCCAAACACTGGAGGATTTGCTTCGTGCATGCGTACTGGATTTTAAGGGAAATTGGGATCAACATCTCCCACTCGTTGAATTTTCCTATAATAATAGTTACCATAGCAGTATAAAGGTAGCACCCTACGAAGCATTGTATGGACGGAAGTGCCGATCACCACTCTGCTGGACTGAAGTGGGCGACACACAGGTTATTAGATCAGATCTGGTCCAGGAAACGACCAGCAAAATTCTTGAAATTAAGAACAATCTGAAGGCCGCACGGGATCGGCAGAAGAGTTATGCCGATACCCGTAGAAAACCATTATCATTTGAGAAAGGTGATAAAGTGTATTTGAAAGTATCACCTTGGAAAGGAGTAGTCAGATTTGGAAAGGCGGGGAAGTTAGCCCCTAGATACATTGGACCATTCGACATTATTGCAAAAATCGGTCCTGTAGCATACCGATTAGAACTGCCAGACGAATTAAGTGCAGTTCACAACGTGTTTCACGTGTCAAACTTGAAAAGGTGTCTGTCGGATGAGACATCGGAGTTACCTTTAGAGGGTGTCCAAATAAATGATAAGCTCAACATTGTAGAGGAGCCCATAGAAATAGTAGACGGGAAAATCAAGCAACTTAGACACAATAAGATCTCGTTGGTCAAAGTTAGATGGAACTCGCAACGAGGCCCAGAATATACTTGGGAACGAAAGGACGAATTTCGGAAGAAATACCCCCACCTATTTCCTCAAAAGGAAGTAGTTGACGCGTAAAATTTCGATGACGAAATTTTTATAACGGGGGGAGAATGTAACGATTCCGGCAAATTCAGGTATACCCTAGCCGGAATATACTATTTACGTGTTATTCAATACTGAATATATGAATTATAATGTGTTTATACGAGTATATAAGATTCACAGTACGAATTATACTCGAATGAACAGTTAGTCGTATTAGAATTACGATTAACCGATGAACGGTTATTGAAACCCGAACGAATCGGGGATTACGTCATAGATGAAATATATGATGTTTAGTAAGGTTTACGAAGTATTAAGGCTTCGGGATAAGTGAATTATAGCACAGAAAAAGGATTTCGATTTATTAGTACGTCGGTACGTTAAACGAAACCTTTAACATCAAACCAAGCAAGAGACGATCTATCAAGCCGAAAAAGATGCACAATGACCGACAATATGATGTGTTGAGTCAATAAATGTCATGGTTTAAGTTTTTAAAGATTTTAAATCGGTTTTATATAAATTTTATTTTTAAGCCGAAAAACGACCGTTTTAGCCTCGTTTTAAGCCGAATTAAGCGTTTAACCGAAAAACGAACTGAACCAGATTATCCACAACATTATCCGGATTACACAATCCGAATGTGTGGCTATGGTTGGAGATGTGGACCCCCCCACTAACATAACATGGACCGATCGGTCCATGCTACACACACATACACATTCATTCTTTTTTTCTTACATCCAAACTCTCCAAAACCTCTCAACCTTACTTACATCCAACCTAAATCTTTGATTTTTATCAACAATCACAAGGTAAAAACATGGTTATATTGGTTAAATCATAGTTTTAATTCTATAATCTTGAGAAAATGAGGTTTCAAATGAAAAATGGGTGAAAACCCGAGATGAAACCGATTCTTGGAGGATCAAGTGATGTATACAAGTTATACAAAGGATCTTGGTCCAAGAAAGGAGTTAAAAGAGTCAAAAACGAATTTTTACGGTCAAAATCTTTGTTTTGATGTTTTAATCGAAACCATGAAATAAATGGCTTGATTGTGGGTATAACTTGCTTGGTGTGGTGTTGTTGTGCTTGTAGGTGTTGTATCTAGTGGCTAGCAAAGGCTAGAAACCAAGATCTTTGCGATCTAACGCTAGAAAACACAAGGTAGTTCGGTTTTCGTATGATTTAGATAATTTGGACAGATTGTGATAGACCTAGAGTTGGGTCACGAAATTTCACAGAGATGATCTACACATGAAAATATGAGATCTGTGAATTTTTGGTAATTTTTGGATAAAGGATGAATATTTGGTGAATTTAATGCTCGGTTTTGGCCAAAAATGGTGAAAAATAGCTAAACATCATGAAAAATTCTGGAAACTTTAAGATAAGCTTTTTATAACATATAAAAGTCACACACAAAATTTCAGGTTCATTGGAGAAGTCTAAGTAGGCTTTTCGGTAAAACGAGTTCTAGGGATTTCTAGCTCGGTTTTGGTAGAAATGGCATGCAAAATGAGTTTTTGGTTCTGGAAAAATTACAGGGAACTATGTGGGTGACAGGGGTCATCCCAGAAAAATTTGGGATTTTTCGAAGGTCGTTTGGTATTTTCGACATATTTGGTGTTTAAATGACGTTTAAAAATGGTTAAATAAATTTTAGATATAAAATTAATTCTGGAAAAATTTTATTAAATTCCTTACTGTCAAAATATGGTTTGTACAAAATTTCAAGGTCCGAGACTAAACGGATATTTATTTGTGCTAAATGGAACTTAAAAACAAACTTTTAAAGCTTAAAACGAGTAAACCGGCGAAGTTCGCCTAAGCGAGCTGACTGGTGTTTGAAAACCTTAAAAATGGATGATTTTTATGAAACTAAGTTAATCAAGTAAAAATAAATCATCCGAAAATAATTCGGATGATTTGGGTAATTTTACCCGACTTAACCGTTTCCGGTGTATTAAAGGCGGAAACGGGCCCCGCGGCCAAACGGGGTGTCTAACCGAGCTCTAATTTCACCACTTTAATGAAAATATCAATAACAACTATTTTCGGGTCGTGTGTGGTCAAACTCATTTTTTGAAAACATAAAGACTGATAACCGTGCTAGGCACGCAAAACGAGAAAACAAACTAACGGTAGTTTTGACTAAAGAACTCTAAGTGATATCACAATCTAAGTCCTGAAAAGTATTTCGGGGTTAACATTGTCCCCGGATCGTGTACGGTACTGGGTTAACAGTGTCCCCAGACGTACCGGTTAACACGAATTTAAGTTATATTGATAGAAATTGTGTAGTAACGATTTGGGGGATCGTATTACAGATCTGTACCAGTAGCCGTGCACCGTAGTACATCTTGCTCACAAGAAGGTGAGTTTTCACGAGCCCCTTTTTACTGAACTGTTTTAAATATTTTCCCGAGGCGGAAAGCATGTTTCTATCAAAGTGTTTAAGTACATGCTAATCGCATGGAAACGAATGTATTTATATAATGTTTATTGTACGGAAATCGTACGGTAATGTATTAAGATGGTAATTAACTGAGTTGCTAATATTGTAAGGCCCGAAACAGTGTTCTGGGTTAACAGTGTCCCCAGAGGTTATTAAATGTATTTCTGGGTTAACAGTGTCCCCAGAGAATATTGGAAATGTTCTGGGTTAACAGTGCCCCCGGAGGTTATTAAATATGTTTCTGGGTTAACAGTGTCCCCAGAGGTTATTAAATGTATTTCTGGGTTAACAGTGTCCCCAGAGGTTATTAGATATGTTTCTGGGTTAACAGTGTCCCCATGGGTAATTTGATGTGTTTCGGGGTTAACAGAGTTTTCACTTGTGAACTCAGCATAATTACATCGCTTATTTATGATTATTATAATGATTTGTTATGGTTTATTTAAATTAGTGAAACTCACCAACTATTCGTAGTTGACCCGTTTTCTTTACATGCTTTCTAGGTACACTCAAATTGGAATGAGTGATATGTGTTCGATGCTGTGTGCTATTTTGTGGAAGCTTAGAGAACTATATTTTGCATTAAAAATGTTAATGTACTATCAGTAACACTTATGTGATAACGCTTAGATGGTTATGAAACTCAGAACAATGTAATACGTTTAAATTAATGTAGTGGTGTTTTCTTTACAAACAATGCTGTTGATATCAGATGTGTCTGTTGCATCCCGTGTACGTTTCCGCTGCGGTTACGGGGTGTTACAGTAGCTGTTTCTACTTGTTGTTCCCAGGTTTTGTGGATACAAAAACAAATGCGTGACTACGTTTTGAAATTTCTTACTACTCCTATTTTTTAGATAATACTGCTGCTATATCCATAACTAAAGAACCCGGTAAGTCACTAAAACCAAAACATATTGACATACGGTACCAATTCATCCATGATTGTTACGAGAAGAAGTTGATTACCAAAAATAAAATTCACACCAACAAACAAAAAGCTGATCTTTTTACAAAAGCTTTCGATAAAAATATATTTTTGAATTTTTTGGGGCTTAATGGTATTATGAACATGGGCGGTGGGAAAGAGAGTGATACCGAGATTATGGATCCCAACCTTTGAGTAACCGTTCACTAGGTCAATTTTCTTTGTAAATATTTTTCTTTAAATGGTTTTTGATTTTAGGGGGGGGGGAGAAATGGTTTGGGAAAAAACTTAAAATACAAAAACATTTGAAAAATATTAAAACCAAAAACATTTGAAAAAGCATAAAGCCAAAAGCATTGAAAAATGTATAAAATACAAAAACAATAGAAAATTGCTCCTCAAAATAAGTTTTGAGCATAAAAGGAAGATGATAGTACATTGATCGTCTTGTTACAAATCCGGTAAATTGAGGTATAAAAGTCTATTGCTTTATGTTCGGTGTATGGGTAGGCTTTTGAACAAACAAGTATGGGAATAAGTGATATAAACATAAATTTCCATGTTGAAAGATGGGTTAGAATTCTAGCAAAAGTCTTGGTAATGAAGAAAGAAATGTAATAACTTGTCATACTCAAGCCTTATGTTTCAGTAGAACACCAAAAATAAATGTTAATAAAGTGTTTTAAGCATCTAGTACAAAGTCTACATTTCAACGGTGTATGGTTTTATGGTCTTAAATCCTGTATTGATGGGATGCATTAGGTTTTGGGAGCCATGAGGTCCTTATGCGGTATTCATCTGGGTATTCATTGCGATGAATATTTAAAATCCTACTCAAAGGAGTGAACCCTGATAAGTCATTAAACTTTGATCTCTATGTACAAATGTTCACATTTCACTACTAACTTGATCAAAAAAATGTTAGTCATACATTGTTCCTCCATTGTGCACGTCTTAATACCTATAAGAAACAGACCCATGGGATACAATGTCTGCAAGCCGACAGATGAAATCGTGCATACTCATCCTTGGTAAAGGAAACTTAGTGTATTGCTTGATAACGGGGGTATGCCTTGTTGTGTAAAACTCTTGCTATGATTGCCAAATTAAAATTTTCAAATGTTTTGATCTGTTGGTTCTAAGGTTTAAGTCAAGTTGGGGTGACATGATAAAAATCAAAATAAGCCTGAATCAAGATTAGAATCTGATCATGGTCTGATATTATGTGTTTAATTGAACCTTAATCATATCACTGATGTCTCTCAATCTTTTGTTATGAAAGTTAAGGTGGACAACAATACCCATAACCAGCTTAACATCAGACATAATAAAGCTTAAAACCGTGATGGAGAACGGGTTGATTAATATAATTCCTTGCACAACTCACAAAAATATGTTTCTTTATTTTTGTAATTGGTTCTTATTTTGATATATTTCCAATTACAACTTTTCATTTTTAAACTAAAAAGATTTTACATTTATGTATTATTTTCGTATTTGGTGATTGGTGATTCGGGTCTGGATATCTGACTACTGGAATCGAGTGGTGTTTCTGGAAATTATTTGGGGTTTTAAGAGTTTAAAATGAATTATTCAAGTTCATTAGGTTGGACTTGAATATTTCAAAAATTGTAAAATTGGTTGTTTTAAAATCAAATTGTTTCGAAATTTTCAAACGGATTCATCAAGGTCATTAACTTGGACTTGATCGGGATCGTATGTGTGAAATTTTTCAAAGTTTAATCATTTGAAAATTTTAAACGTATAAGTAATTAACTTATACGGCGTATTAGTCTATTAGGCTTATACGGCGTATAAGTCAATTAACTTATACAGAGCGTATAAGTGTGGCATATATATACTACTTATACGCAAACGAGTTCATTATTTGTATATCCGTTTATCTCTCTAAAAAACATACACGCCGTTCATATCTCGTCCATTTATCATGTCCGCTTGCTTCTGTATAACTGTAATTTAAGATTCTTGTGGTTGATTTACACACTACAAGAATTAATCAAGGTATAAAATAAAGCTTAAATGTTAGATCTGCTGTGAACAGTATCGCTTACACTTGAGCCTAATTGAACTTGATTTCAAACTACTGACATAGGGATTGTGTTCTTATTTGTATATCGATGTTGTTCAAAACCCTATGGACTATATTGATTTGATTATCGTTGTTGATTAAGTCCAGATTGTGTTTGACCTAAGTTTGGATGTGTACTCATAATATTCTAAACTTATTCGGCGTATAACTCTTCTTACTTATACGGCGTATAAGATTTATAATCTTATACGTTGAATCTTTACATATGGACTTATACATGGAATGAACTTTTACGTGTACATTGGTAAACGTTGAACTGAACTTATCCGTGATATAGACTTATACGTGTTCATATGATATATGTTTATCAAGACTTATCCTTTGCATCATACTTACACGTGATTAGACTTACACGTGATTAAACTTACACATAATTAGACTTATTCGTTTATGTTCATAGTTATACGACAGTAAGTAATTTTAAATTTTTTAAATTTACTAACATGTTGTATGGATGTTTTGTTTGAATGTGTTCAGATGGTAAATGTAAAGGATTTTGATGCTAATCGTAATATTTGTGCTTTCCTAAATAGATTGGATGAAGAGATGGAACCATTTCTGGTTATATTTCCGTTCTTTGAGAGGTCGAGGATCATTAAAGGTATTACTGCTAACACAGTAATAATCAAGTAACTGGTTGCTGAATTCTGGAAAAATGCAAACCTTGAAGGAGAGTGTATAAACTCAGTTGTCAAAAAGAAGAAGATTATAATATCTGAACAGGTGTTAAAGGATGTTTTGGAATTACGTGATGAATCTATTGATCCTACTTCGTTGGATGAAAGGATGGTGAAAGGTTGTTTGCTGAGAATGGGTTACAAGAATGACTTGGATAGAGGTTTTTTGAAGACTGGATTGTCAAGACCTTATAAGTTCTTGGTGCACTGTTACATTGAAACGTGACGCCAGTTGTTCTATTCTTCATTCTTCAGATCTACAATCAAAAATCTTTAGGTTTAAAGTATTCTAATCCCAGTTTTACATTGATTATTGCTTGTTTTGAGTCTAGATCTTAGTTTAATCCATTGGTTTTCATCAGATTCATGGTTTTATCCTCAGATCTGAATTTTTTCAAAGTTTGTTTAAATTTTTACTAATTTACATTTTAAAATCTTGATAAAAAAATACCAAAAATATTTTTAAACAAATGGATGACCATAAAGTGTATACTAACAATATCCCAAGATTGTTAGGTCATGTTGGGCTAGGCTTATTAGATGGTTCATACTTAATCTCATTGGGCTAGGTATGTATGTAACACCAAAAAAACTATGTTTTTGGTGGTCTTGTGTTTTGGGTTTGGGCCGAGGGTATGCTAGGCTATATATATGTATCGTATTAGATCATTAGAAAGTTGATCATTCATTAAGTTGGTTATGGTTAGCAGGTTACATAATTTTGCATTCCAACCATCTTGTAATCGACTATTGAGATCTTAAGAACTCGACGTTAATATAACATGTGTTTTGAAGCTTATTATGTGTTGGTTTGTGTTTGTTCTATGTTATTTTTGAATTACCTTGTTGTTAGTTTCCGCCTAATAACAAGTTTGTTGATATTACATTGAAAGATGCTTATTTGGATTCGCAATTGATATCAGAGCCTATAGACCTATTCTAGGCTCGGTTTTGGTAATATCAAATATTCAAGATCATGTTTTGGTTGATAATCAGTGGGTATTCTTTCTGGAAATCAATATTACGGGTATTCTTATGTTCTTCGTGTTCTTAGGGAAAGCTTAACAAATTAGGGATAAAATCTTTTCAAAATTTGAAAGATTTTTAAATCCCTGATTTTTCAGGATCAAATTTGTTACCAAGTTTACCAAGTCAAAGATTAAGAGTTCTCGGGCAACAATTCAGGGTTCCCGGCAACAATTCAAAGTTCTTGGCAACAATTCAAAGTGATCAAGTTAATCGGGTTTCCAGGTTCTCGGTCAAGATTCTCGGGTTCAGTTGGTTATTTCGGTTCAGATCAAAGGTTATGGGGCAGCAAAAGGTTCTCGGGTTCATTTTAGTGATCTCGGCTCAAATCAAAGGTTCTCGGGATCAGTTGGGTGTTCTCGGCTAGTGTTTTCTCTGTTATTGGGCTCTCGGCCACAGATAAACTTTGTAGTTCTCGGCTTCCACTGTTCTCGGGGTTTCAGTTTGGTTTTGGGCCTTGGTCTTTTGGGCCATTGGTGTTTGGACTATTTTTTGACTCTTTGTTAAAATGGACCAGTTAAGCAACATATCATCAAATACTGCTTTACATCAAGAGATGGACTCAATCATGGAAACTACCACTCGCATACCCCGTCTACTGAAGGGTTTGCTGAGTGGAAGTTCATATTTGAGAAATACATTAAGATGAAGGATGCAAACGTCTGGAGATGTATTGTTAGGGATCCTTAACCCATTACTTATGAGAAGGAAGACTATGAACTCGCCATAAAACTTGTCTCCATGTACAATGATGCGGATTTTGAGAAGGTTGAGGAAGATGAAAAGGCTCTTGCCACTCTTACCATGGCTCTTTCACCTGAGATTGCTCAAGGATTCAGAGAACTAGAATTTGCCAAAGGCTCGTGGGAACCCCTTATTGAGGTGTATAAGGGAAATGAGGATATGAGAAGGAGTCGACAGGATCTGTTGCGACAAAGGTTTAACATGTTCCATCATGTCCTGGGAGAGTCATTGGAAACACAGCTCCAAAGATTGTTACTTTGGTTGCTGAGATGTGAACTGCATATATTAATTAAAATTTTATTGAGACAATAACAAGCTGGTCAACTTTCTACCTCAAAGTTGGGACATGAATGTTTTAGTGATTAAAAAGACAAAGGACTTGGCCAGATTAAATTTGTTAAAGGTGATGGCAATCATAAAGTCCTGGGACATGGATGACAAGCAGCGTGCCATTAATCTTGGTAACTCCTACAATGCGGTTGGCTACAACACTTATTCTAATAATGCCTTCGTATCACAAGATTGTTTTTCAATGTTCAGGTCATCTCAATGTCAGTATGCTCAGCCACCGCAAGCTCATAACAGTTTCTCAATGGTTAGATCTTCTCAAGGTCAATTTTCTCAGCCACCACCTCGGCCAACTCATGTGTTCTTTCAACAACCTGCTCCACCAACTAAATCTCAATCAGCTGTTGGGACTCCTAGTCAATCTACCACTCAAGTTCCTGTTATTTCAAAGGAGACTCACGAAAACATTGCCTTAATGGTAGGTTTCATGAACTGCTACAATGCTTTTATTGTTGGAAATTTGGTTCATCCGGTCATGGCTGCTGAATTGGATCAAATTCCTCCCGATGATGTGGAGGAGATGGATATATCTTGGCAGATTGCCATGGCAGTGTTCAAGGTGAAGAAATTCACCAAGAGAACAGGCAAAAACAACTAGAACATGCCTGCTGACAAGAAGGTTGGGTTTAATAAGGACACCCTTAGGTTCTACAACTGTCACGAGCCCGACCACTTTGCTCGTGAGTGCACCAATCCAACAAAGGAGGGAAACAGGGAAAGGACACTGGTTCCAGTAGGTGGTTGTCGAGGAGAAAATGGGAGTGGTTCTAAAGAGAATGAGAGGGGGATTGGTTGCTCAACATTTTGACTAGAATGACCATATGCAAGCACTCAACATAACACTTCAAGCTGCAAATCTTGCTCAGATTGACGTTGAAGAAGAAAAGAACGGTGAAGAGGAGCTGGTCAAGGATCTTCAATTTGCTTTCATGGCCTCCACTCATCCTAGCTCATCTGAGGTGAGTTCTAAATTGTGCTCTCAATCATGCATTGTTAAAGTAGAATTATATAAAATGCATATAGTAATCTTGTTAGAGAAATGGAGGGTATAACACATGAAAACATTACCCTTAAGAAAGTTGAAAAATCTTTATAATATAAACTAGAGGCACATCAAAAGGATTTCATGAAACTTCAAAATGATTTCAGTGTAAAGTGTTGTCACTACTTAGATGCGAAACAACGAATTGCTAAACTAACTCGTGAGTTAAAGGCTTCTAAGATAGAGATTGCCAAATTAACTAACAAATTAGAAAATGTTGAATTCAAGTTTAAGAAATTCGATGTCTCCAGGCACATTGTTGAATCTAAGATTGAAAAACAACCAAAATGGAAAGTTAAAAAGGGTGAGGGTATTGGGTACAATGAGTTTCCTCCTCCATATAATGATAATTGCACGGGGCTTCCTCTTACTAAAGAAGAGGAAGCAAAGGAACCATACATGCAGTACGGCAAGCCGATTACAAATGAAATAGTTTGTCAAGGTTCAGACAAGCCTATTGAACCAACCTTGAGAGTGAATGATACTATTGTGTTTACCTCACGTGCAAATGAAGTAATTATAGAGGAATGGACTGGTGAGGAGGAAGATCCATTTGTTTTAACTAATAAATACTTTAATTCTACTGTTTCTTTATATTTACCTGCTTTAGATTTTGTTACTACAAATGCTTGTGAGAGCTCTATTTTTAAGAGCAAAGACAATTGTTTGGTTAATCCATCTAAGACATTTAAAACTTGTGGTGTGGTTTCAAATAAAATTGATAAAAGTAAGATTTTGGATAAATATTTGCCACCTAAGTTTGTTAAAGAAGGGAGTTCATGTGTGCATGATTGTTTTAAATCAAATGTAAATGCTAAAACGGGGCAAACTGGCTCACACAAAAAGTCAAAACCAGGGGTTGGCCACAACAAACTTATTATTAAAAGACAAACGTGTTTTAATTGTGGCACTCCTTGACACATTGCTAGAAACTATCTGCACCATCCTTATGTCCAATATTATGAACATAAACAGAGGAATATACCTTGAAATACCTTTAATATGCTTAATTCTAATAAATCATGGTATAACAAGGCAGATCCCTCCGATGGTGATTGAAACAACATAAGGCTAAAAAGATTGAACTCCTATCAGACTAAGACTGCCATGTTTCGAAAGTGAGATGAAAAATCGAATTCGATCCCGAGACCAAAGTCGGCCTGTAGATCGAAATCGATCTGGAAACCAAAATCCAACGTTACATCTGTTCTCAAACCAAAGACAAAGACAACCGTTTGTGTCAGTCACAAAATTTTGAAACCCGACTATAAATGGTTGCCTAAATCTTTGGTGTTCAAATCACTAAAAGCTTCATGTTCGATCTTAGATAACATGGAAGACATGTCATGGCAACCTGTATCTTGCATGGATGAATCAGGAGTACCCAGCATTACTATGGACTGGGTACCAAATACTAATTAATCTGGCACATCATGCAGGAACAACTATGTAGGAATATCATCAGACCTAGGTATGTTGATAGTGGATGTTCTAAGAACATGAAAGGAGACATCTCTCAATTGCACGAAATTAAAACCATAAATGGAGGGTATGTTTCTATTGCGGGAGGAGAAAGAGGATAGATCACTCAGAAGGGTACTGTAAGTAATGGTGTTATTAAGTTCGAAAATGTCAATTATGTTCCAGAGTTGAAACACAGTCTGCTCAGTGTCTCGCAGAACTGTGATAAGGATTTTTCAACACATTTTACAAACAAAGAATGTCTGATTTTAAAACCTGGTATCAGCATACCAGAAGAATGGGTTCTTGTTCGATCACAAAGAAAAGATAATGCATACTTGATCGAAATGAACAAAAATGTTCCAGAAGAAATCACATGTCTATTTTTAAAAGTGTCAGAACATTATGCCATGCTCAGGCATCAGCGTCTTGGTCATGCAAATGTTAAAAACCTAAACCATTTTGCTAAAAATAACCTTGGCCGCAGACTGCCGGTAAATGATTGCATAACAACTGTGAAATGTGTGGCCTGTGCGCAAGTCAAACATCATTGTAAATCGCACAAGCCAAAACTGCTCAATACCATCTCTTCAGTCTTTTAGTTGTTTCATATGGATTTGTTTGGTCTTATTCACGTATTGAGTCTCTCTCGTAGTTCATATTGTCTGGTTATAACTGATGACTACTCACGTTTACTTGGGTGTTTTTTTTTCAAATAAGAGTGAAACTGCAAAACTAGTAAAGCGCTTTGTGGTGCTAATGGAGAATCAACTCAATTTGAAGTTAAAAGGGATTCGATGCGACAATGGCAGCACACCAAAATGGTGTAGCTGAAAGAAGAAACAGAACCCTAATTGAAGCCGCAAGGACCATCTTGTGTGACTCGAAGCAATCTCTGTTCTTCTAGTCTGAAGTAGACAACACAGCGTGCTATGTTTAAAATCTGGTGATGATCAACAAAACATAGATGAAGATTCCTTATGAGATTATCTTTGGTCACAAGCCCACTGTAGCACACTTCCGTGCTTTTGGATGTCCATGCACTCTGCTGAATCTCGAATCAACTCCAAAATTTGAAGCAATGGCTGATGATTGCTACTTCGTAGGATATGCTAAACGAACTGCCTCCAAAATTTGGAGCAAAACCAATGCATGTGTCGGTCCTGATTGGTTATTTGATTATAATGAACTATTTAATCTTTTTAATGTGCTTCCAGTTGTTGATGCAGGGAATTCAGGTGCACGGACATCTGGTGATGTTGATGTAGAAGAGGACATCTCCTTTGGTTTCAAAAGGTCTCTGGTGATGGTTATAAATTCTTCGGAATTGATTGATACTGCATAGCCTCCATCTTCAAGTCCAAAGGAACATGTTCTTGAGACTTTTTCTTTACAAAAGTCTCTCAAAGAGTGTGAATTGCATACATCTAAGACACTAACAGCTGATGTTTTGTCAGCATAGAGGGATAGTACCATTCTTCAAATATTTGGCAACACTCTATTTCCATATGTCATATCAAATGAATACATTGCTAGTACCTCGTACTCACACAGTACCTCGAGATTTAGATAGAGGAACCCCGCTCTCTGAACCCTTGAAGACTCAACAAATTTACCGGCTACCCGTTATTTTCCTGATCATTATGTTCCATCAAAGATTCAACGGGATCTTCCAATCGAGAATGCCATAGATCCCCTTGAAATGGGCGTCTCAACCAGAAGTCAGACAGGAAACATCAACAGCTGTCTGTACTCTTGTTTTATCTTTCAGATTGAGCCGAAGTCCTTTGAAATGGCATTGCAAGAACCAAGTTGGGTGGAAGCTATGCATGAAGATTTGAACCAGTTTGAGAAACTCGAGCTCATATTCTTTCTCTGCCAGCATGGGTGGTCTCACTGCTCTATACTTTGATTTGCAACAGAAACTCATTAAACGATTCGAAAATGAGTTCAAGAGAGCAGATGATAGCAGTGATGAATTTGATGGTGGTGACACTCAGAGAGGCATTGGAGGTTCTGGATCTCTTCAATACCTTGACATTGAGCACGGTGCTCCTAATGTGCCTGACATTGGTGGATCCAATTCATGTCCTTCTTCAAACGTTCATACTTGCAGGAAAGTGGAGAAATATACAATCGCCCCACCTAAGACCGCAGTACAAAGAGAAAGAATAAGAAAGAAGACTCTGATTATGAAAACATCCAATTAGAATTTTGTGTCTTCTGATCATCTATATAAGTTCGTTGTGGGACTTCAAAAGGATTTTTTTGGTAAATACGTTGATCGTTCAGGGGTTGTTTCATGGGATATGATATTGAGAAAGAAATGTGGCGGCTCAAGAGTAAGTCTGGGAACATGGAGTATTATAAGAAGATGAAAGATTTTGGCTCGTGGAAGAAAGTTTATCTAAGTGATTTGATACAAGGCCACCAAGTTCTGGAACTTCTTAAGCAAACAGGTAGAGAAAGGGTTTCCCGACATGCCCACTGCTGATTCATTTGTTAAGAAATCAAAGGTGGTTAGCGATCCTTACACAAACAAGCTAATGATGAACGTTATGTGGCCTCCAACTGCCAAAGTAAAGTCAATTCCAATTACCAAGAGATTTCCTTAAGGTGCTCTTGATGAAATGAAGTTTTGGGCTTATGATGGTGAAACTGCTACATTGATTATATGGCTAAGGAAGGGTCCGTATCGTATTGTTGATCAATGAGACCTTCTGATATTTGGAGAGAAAGATATCAAGCCAGCTGCTAAAGAGTATACTGGTATGGTGGGATCAATAATCCGTCTTGGTTCGTGGGCAAGTGCTTACCATGAGGCTAATGCTGAAGTTATGGAGCATGAATGAAGATAAAGCTATAAACCAAAGGGGAGATTGTTGGGCAAGGCTTATTAGATGGTTTATACTTAATCTCATTGGGCTTGGTATGTATGTAACACCGAAAACACTATGTTTTCGGTGGGCTTGTGTTTTGGGTTTGGGCCGAGGGTATGCTAGGCTATATTTATGTATCGTATTAGGTCATTAGAAGGTTGATCATTCATGAAGTTGGTTATGGTTAGCGGGTTATATAGTTTTGCATTCCAATCATCTTGTAATCGATTATTGAGGGCTTAAGCACCCGACGTTAATACAACGTGTGTTTTGAAGATTATTGTGTGTTGGTTTGTGTTTGTTCATCGCTATTATTGAATCGCCTTGTTGTTAGTTTCCACCTAACAACGAGTTTGTTGATATCACATTGAAAGATTCTGATTTTGACTTACAGGTCCATAAAACTATATCAAATGGAAAGTATTATTTGAGGATGTTGTTTGTTACAATGACACTGAACTATGGAACTCTATCAAAAATGGTCCTTACATTCCCACTAAAGGAGCAAACAACAATCAAGCTGTTGAAAGATAAGTGTAGAAAATGGATGAAAAGGCATTTTCAATGTTGAAATTGGGTTTGTCATGTGAAATTTTAACAAGTGAGAATCATCACAGAGCTGCAAAGGGAATGTATGATGCAGTGGTGGAAATTTTTAGGGCAACACTGAATTGAAATACATCAAGAAAGACAGGATGAGGCCACAACTTGACAGATTCAAGTTTAAAGAGGGAGAAACGTTGAAATCGGTTTTGCAAAGATTTGTAGCAATTGTCAATGAAATTAGGACAACTGATCTTGCTATTACTGAATTTGATCTAAACAAGAAACTTATATGCTCATTATCTAGTTAATGGTATACAGTAAGCAAGTTCATCAAGGAGAAGGAAAATTTTCCCAACTTCAAGTTATAAGATGTAATATGTTTCCTTCAAGCTGCTCAGCATGAAATGATTGGAAATCACATGATCAAAGAAGAGAAGCTCAGATTTCAATTTGCAAATGCCATGGTAGCTCCAATGGGAAATATGTCTACTAAGAATCAACAACATATTCCTATCATTGAAGAGCCTAGTGACTTTAATGTTGAAACTCCAAGGGTTTATGTATCAAGTCAAGCATCTGGGAGCCAATCTGGACAACAAGCTTCGTTCCTAGTAGTTCAAGTCAAGGAAATGAATATCAAGATTTTTTTTCTATGTTTACTGAATCCTATAATGTATTTGTGGCAAAGAACTTGATTCACGCAAGTGTTGTGCAAGAATATTTGGAACTTATTGGTGCTGATGATCTTGAAGATATGGATCTCAAATGGTAAGTATATATGGATCTCATATGGATCTCAAATGGTAAGCAGCAATTTTGGCTAGAAGATCTACATTCTCTAGTCCAAATGACATGATTGGATTTGATAAAACCAAGGCAATTTGCTACAATTGTCAACAACCTGGTCATTTTGCAAGAGAATGCAATCAAAAAAGACAATTCCAGAACAAAAACAATAACAACCATCTTCAATGGACTCAGTTTCAAAATCAAGGACAAGGTCAGCAACAGAGACAGTTCTACAACAACAAACTCCAACCACACCAGAACCAACAGCAAATCATCCCCCAAACAACAACCTATCCAAAGAAATCAACAGAATCCTCCTCAAGGCCCTGCAAACTAGAATAGAAACAATGCACCTCAACCAAGAAATCAAGGAAATGTTGTTGTAGCTCAACAACCACAAGATGGTTTGTTTGACTAGAGCAATCATGCTGATAAGATTGAAAAGGCCAATGTAGAATGCATGGCTAAAATCAATGATCAAGATGAATCATCAACATCTTAGGTACCTTCCAACTACTCAATCTCATAATTACTTTATATGAATGACTTCTTGAGAAAAGATGTTGGTAAATTGCAAGCTGAGTGTTTCAAGAAAGAAAGCATAATCAATGCTCATGAAATTAGTGAAATAACTTATAAAAACCAGATCAAAGGTCTAGAGCAAGACTGTCTGGATAGTTATGAAACTCAATGAAGATACACCACAGAAGTAGAAGTTTTGAAAAAGCTGTATTTAGAAGAAAAAGTAAAAATATCCAACTTCAAGTTGAGGTTGTTTTCTGAAGAACCTAGTTTAAGCTGGTAACATATGTGAAAAACTATTCAAGATTAAATCTGAAGATAAGTATAAAGTTGTTCCACCATCTTTTAATGATAATTATTCATTTAAAGATGACAAGGATAAAAGAGAAGCTTATCTGAATCAGTTCAAGAATGTATTCAATGAGGAAGAAGAATTTATTGAAAACTACAAGAAGGTAGTTGTAAATGAAGAGGGGGGTTTGTATTGAGGTTTGATGTAATAAAAGAAAATGAAAATGAAGAATCTGCTGAGTTTAAAGTTTCTTTGACATATAAAAAATCAAGTGACTCATTTGAAGACAGCACAAGTGTATCAAGTGGTAAATGTTTAAGTTGTGGGAGTAAAAGGGGTAAAGAACATAAAAGAAAGATTATAAAAGACAAGATATATAAATTACCCAAAATTACACCAAAAATGAAGAAGGTTCATAAACAAATGAGAAGAAACCGTAAGCCATTTAACATATGTGAGGGGTATCAAAGAAAGAAGAAAAATGTTGTTGCACAATCATTTAGAAGTCCTTACAAGAAAGAAATCACCTCAATGAAGAGAGATGGAACAAAAAGAAAATGAGAAACAAAGTATCCACCCATTTACCAAATATTCTCAAACCATGAACTCTTTGACACTAGAGATGTTGAATACTTTGCTAGAAAGTATGTGAGCCCAATGAAAGAAAGAACTGAATGACATAAAAGTGAAGTTGGAAAAGGTCAAGTTTGTCAAAGGATTAGATGATAGGAGTACTGTAAAGATAAATTTTTTTCAACCTATATTCATAGACTTTAGAAAACCAATCACCCACCAGAAGACCAATGGTGTAGATCCTCCAAGACCTAGTGAAAGATTCAAGAGAGGAAATTATGTGAATGAACACAAAGTTAAGGTATGGTGAAGAATATATGATATTTATGGTCATCACACAGATTTATGCCAAGAAAGAATCATACCAGAACCTTTCACTTTTCCTGACACTACACTCTATGATCAAGACTTTGGTTTATATATAAAGAAGTATGAAGAGTATTTACAAAAGGGTATGCAAGTTAATAATGGAACTTGTGAAGAAAAGAAAAGGTTCAATGATATATTTGAAAAGAAAAATATGATGTATATGAAAAGGTTGGAGAAGAAAACATCTATTAAATCTCATAGTTCATAAAACTCTTTTGACACGGAGGATTTAAATTCAAATGATAAGAACAGACAATTCAAGAAGAAAGAATTCAACAGATTGCAAAGAATATAATTGAATGGTCAAGAAAACTTTTAGTTGAAAAGTGGTTTTGAACCAAAAAGGTTCTTGTGTAAGCCAAAGGATGAAACTCCAAAATTGATCATCAAAAGGGAGACAATGATTAAAGAATACACAAGCCTAATTCCCTATTTTGAAAATTTGTTTGAATCTTGTTATGAGACTGATGAGTCTAGTGAACTAGTTTACGAAGATCCAAAACCAAAGGCAACTACTGTTGTTGTTTCTGATGATTTGAAAGCTAGCATGACTTGTGATTCATAACTTAACTGATCACTTTGTTTTCAACTATGCAGGAACAATCCACATAAGTCAATGATGTATGGTGTATGGATAGTGGATGTTACAAGCACATGACCTGTGATAAGAGATCACTGGTTAATTTGAAGAGAAGCATGAAGGCCCAGTTGCTTTTGGAAGTGATGAGAATGGAGAGGAAATTATGGGCAAAGGCATTCTCATAAATGGGAAAGTCTCATTTGATAATGTATTTTTGTCGAAGGTCTCCAATATAAACTTTTGAGCATCTCTCAAATGTGTGATAAAGGTTATAAGGTTGGTTTTGATGAATCTCATTGTTTCATTTGAAACCTGAGTTTATAATTGCACCTGAAATTTTTAAGATAATGGCACCAAGGAATGGCAATTTGTATGAATTGAGAATGAATGATGCTATTTCCAAAGATGGAACTTGTTTTTTTCTAAAGCTTTTGAAAATGAAACCAAGCAATGGCGAAGAAAATTATGTCATGTGAGTCTAAAGAATGTGAACAAACTTGTGAAAGGTGAGCATGTTATTGATTTGCCGTCAAGAGAATTCAAACATCAAGACAACTATGTCTCATGCCAAAAGGAAAAACAACAAAAATCATCTCACAAAACAAAATTGATAAACTCCATTGAGAAAGTGCTTGAAATGCTTCACATGGATCTTTTTGGTCCTGTAAGTGTTCCAAGTATTAGCAAAAAGAAGTATTGTTTGGTGAACATAGATGATTACTCAAGATTCACTTTAGTGTATTTCTTGAATTCAAAAGATGGGACTGTAGAATTGATCAAGAGATGTGTGACTATAATTGAGACTCAATTGGATGCAAGGGTTAAGGTAATGAGAAGTGATAATGGATCTGAGTTCAAAAATGGGGTTATGACTGAATTTTGTCTTGCAAACGGAATATTTCAGCAATTCAGTGCCCCAAAAACTCTTGTACAAAATGGTGTTGCATAAAGAAGGAATAGAACACTAATAGAGGCTGCAAGAACCATGCTTGAAGATGCTTATCTACCTGTACAATTTTGGGTAAAAGCACTTAACACTGCATGCTATGTTCAGAACAAGGTCCTTCTCAACAAAAGACAAAATAAAACTCTTTATGAGATTTTGTATAAAATAAAGCCCTATATTAAGTTTCTCTAACCTTTTAATTGCAAATGTTCTCTATTAGACACCAAAGAATATCTAAACAAATTCCAAGAAAAGTCTTTAGACTGTTTCTTTATTGGATATTTATCACACTCAAAGGCATATAGAGTATATGTGAAAGATCATCTGAGTGTGATTGAATCATCTAACATTATTTTCAATGAGAACCAGTTTAATAATGTTGATGGAGCATGTTGGTTGATTGATCTTGAAAGATTAATTAAATCTTTTAAAATCTATCCTGAATACATTAATAAAAAATCCTATAGAACAAGTTTTCCTGAAGCAACTACTGAAAGGAAGATTTACTTAGACAATTTATGGTATAAGGTTGCTAATGAAGACACTGTATTCTCATTTAAAAGGAAGGTTTCTGAAGATGATGAAGATGAACACAATGAACAAAATGGTGAGCCACAAGAACAAGAACACACTGAAACATCTGGTGATCCAACTAATAATCAACAAGACCAGACTCAACATAACACACAGTCAATGTTTAAAAATTTGTTTCATAGGTTAAATATATCAAATGATGTCATGGTCAATGTTTGAAAATTTGTTTCAGAATTTGAATTTTTCAAATGATGTTGCATCAACATCTAATCAAAATGAATAAGAAGCTGAAATTAATACTGATGCACAAGAGTTGATCATCGAAAAACCTTAACAAAATGATTCAAACTTGGATACAACTTTAACCTCATCTCAAATTATTCAAACCTCTTCAGTTCAAAGAAATCATCCTTTTGAAAATATCATTGGTGACTTGCATGAAAGAGTGACCAGAAGTTCTTCTGAAACTGTAAACATTTGATTATATTCGTGTTTTATATCCCAGATAGAACCAAAGAACATTGTTCAAGCACTAACGGACAACAGTTGGGTAGAAGCTATGTAGGAGGAGTTAGCACAATTCAGAATACTTGCAAGTCTGAGAGCTAATTGATAAGCCAAGAGGAAAATATGCAATTGGCACCAAATGGGTTTTCAAAAACAAGAGGGATGCGAGAGGAATTGTAATGAAAAACAAGGAAAGATTAGTTGCCCTTGGATGCTTACAAGAGGAAGGAATTGATTTTGAGGAAGCGTTTGCTCCTGTAGCAAGGTTGGAGGCAATAATAATCTTTTTGGCATATGCTGCATCTAAGAACATTAGAGTGTTTCAATTAGATGTTAAATCATCTTTATTGATTGGAAAAATAGAAGAGGAGGTGTATATCACTCAACCTCTAGGTTTTGAGGATCCTGAGTATCCAAATGGAGTGTACAAACTTAACAAGGCTTTATATGGATTGCATTAAGCTCCAAGATCTTGGTATGATGAGTTGTCAAATCATCTACTTGCTAATGGTTTTCAAAGGGGAGCCATTGACAAGACTTTATTCTACAAGAAAAGAGGAAGAGATTTACTCCTACTTCATGTATATGTTGATGATATCATCTTTGGCTCTATAAATGAACAAATGTGTATAGAGTTTGAAGAAGTCCTGAAGTAAAAATACAGCATGAGTTCTATGGAAGAGATGAATTTCTTCCTTGGATTGCAAGTTAAACAGAAAATGGATGGAATGTTCATTAGCCAATCCAAATATGTACAAGACATCTTAACCAAGTTCAAATACCAAGATCTGAAGACTGCTTCTACTCCAATGGACATACATGAAAAGATAGTATATGATGAAAAAGGGAAGACTGTAGATCAACATGAATATAGAGCTAAGACTGGATCACTAATGTACCTGAATGCTTCAAGACCAGATATCATATTTGTTGTATGAGTATGTGCAAGATTTCAAGCTAATCCCAAAGGTTCACATATGATGGCTGTCAAGAGAAACTTCAGATATTTGAAGAGAAAGCCAGATTTCAAAATTTGGTATCCAAAGAACAAGTCATTTGATTTTCTTACCTACACTGATAGTGACTATGATGGATGCAATATGAGCAGGAAGTCAATATCTGGTGGTTGTCAATTTCTAGGAGACAGGCTAGTTTCATGGCAATGTATAAAGCAAACAAATGTGTCAATTTCACATGCTGAAGTTGAATACATTGATGCATCTGCTTGATGTGCTCAAGTTATTCAGAATCAACTACTTGATTATGGTATGAACTTCTTGAACACTCCAATTCTTATTGATAATACTTCTGCTTTATTTATTGTGAAAAATCATGTTTAACACTCAAAGACCAGGCATATAGAAATCAGACATCATTTCATCAGATATTGTAATGAGAAAGGACTAATAGAAACGAAAGGAGTTGAAACTAGCGAAAACTTGGTTGATTTGTTCACCAAGCCACTAGATAAGACTATATTCAATTTCTTATTAAAGGCTTTAGGCATGATCAACTCTGATGAAGTCTGATTGATGATATATGTTCACTTGTGCTAACTGATTATTTGTTTAAAAGGTCTTGAGTGTTTTGTAAGTGACTATGTTTGACTATGTGTGATTATGTGATTTTTGCTTTGATAAAAGTATTCTTAAATGAATATGTGTGACTTAGGTATCTATGATGCTTAAGTACGGATTCGTGATTATGTTTCATGATAATTTGATAAGTATGATTGAATCTAATTTGGAATGTCTTATATGCATAATTTGATGAGTATGATAATTAGATTTGATCATGATTTCTGTATTGATATGATTATGCATTGTGTGCTTAGAAAAAGTTGGTTTATGCATGTTTTATCTTGATGAGAATTTCATGTCTACCTGCTTGTGTTTAAGCATTAATGTGAATACTGATTATGTTTGATTATGTAAACAGTTTGACTTTGTCAAAATTACTTTTGTGTTAAAAGTTATGTGACTGAATGAATTATCAAAGAAGTTTTCAAAAGTAAAATGTTTTTGTTAAAAAGAGCAATCTTTTGGCGTTAAGACATAATAAGATTATTCAGTTCAAGATTTAAAGAAGCTTAAAAGATTTTAAATGAAAATTGATCCAACCTTTTTTGAAATGATAGAATATTGGTTAGTTACTAATCTTATGGATTTAATAGGCTAAAAAGACTATTAGTGCAATCATTAATAGGTATGGTAGCTTTCCATGATGTGTAAAAAGATGTGATATAAACTAAATGAAAAATGCTAAACTTAATGTGGAGATACATTGTTGAAATATGCATGTTTCAAGATAAATCTCTCCAAATGATAGGCAGAAAGGTAACTACCCAGTCATACACAAGCCTGTTGGTATTTGGTCACACAAAATGAATTCATTTTATATATGACAAAGAACAAATTTGTTCATAAAGGATTATACGTCAACCAAAAGTTGATAAAATACAAACATGAGGTTTTAAACCATAACTACAAAGGTGGGGCATCATTATAAGTCCTAAACACCTTGAAAGGAAGGCATGTAAGTCCGAATTGCGTGGCACGTAAGTCCAACGATCAACGTCAACATTTGAAAAGTTTTGAAATTATAAATTAACTACAAAAGAAAATTATTCTTGTTCTGTGATTAAAGATATTTTGACCAAATATCAGAAGTTTGAAGTCAATTTGGGGTGATCTTGAGAAAGTTAAATAAGCTTTGACAAGAGATACGGGACATCATAGTGCAATAAGTGTTATACATTTATGTATTATGCAAACAATTGAACCTTAAAAGTATCACCAACGTAATGAAATTCATGCTAAGTAATTACCTGCTAGTAAACTACCTGATTTGTCATAATGATGCTGAGAATCAAGTATAGAAAGGTGATTTAATTAATATGATCCCATGTTGAGATCTTTTCATAAAATAAAAGGATTTGAAATGATAAACTGAAATTTGATCTTAAAATGCACCATTTGTTCTTAAACTTTTGATCCAAAATGAAAACTTGTTTAATATATAAGTTTTAGTCAAAAGGTTTGAATTTAATAGCAAATCTGCTCTAAAACTAAAATATTTATTGATGATTCGTCCATTCTGATTATGTTGTGTAATTACTAAGTATCTTTGAGTATACTTGTGTACTTCTTGCATGAATATGTGATTTCGAGTAAACTTGGATGTTTATTTGATAATTTATCTCATTCGATCATACTTGATATATTCATGATGTGATTATGTCTGATTGCTTTGTTTCTGAAATATAAGTGTTTTTAGCAAACTTTGTTATCTCGAGTATACTTAATGCTTAAATGCTCAGAGCACACTTATATGTTAAGCTTTGAAATTCTAAGTGTACTCAAGCATAGTTGATGTTTTTGAAATATTTTCAAGTAAACGTTGCTCTTAGAGCTTACTTGATAGTATATCATTGGACAATGTTAACTCTTTGCTTGATTAAGTTCTTTGTAAACTATAAAGTTTTAGACTATTCGAGTAAGGTTTGATATTTAGGAATATTTCTAAGTTACTTTCTAATGAACTTTATTGATCTCGAGCAAAGTAGTCTATATGAATTATTATACTTGATTATTATACATTATTATACTATAACGTCTTGCAATGTACGATTAACTGCCTCGATCGCTTGTCATTTTGCCATCGATGCTTCATCCCAAATGATTATTTTAGATAGCCTGATTAGTTCAGCAGCCCCAGTCTGTGTTGTGAGGCCGCACATTGAATTATTATCAACATTAAGGGGAATCTTGAATCTCAAGTGAGCCGTTCTCCCTCCTGGCATATTATTAGTTGTAGCACCTGATGAAGTTGTTGCGAGAGCAATAAGACCACGTGAACGAACTTCTGCAAGCAAAGCTTTGTACACGAATGTTATTCTGGTTCCACCTGGACCATCTATGAAGAACACACCTGGTAAATCATTATCCACATGTTTCATTATCTCATCAAACACGAATTTTTGGTCAGAATTAAGTGAATCTTTGGAACGCAAGTGCTCAGCTTCCACAACCAACCCATACTCCTCTTGTACCTCACGATAACCTACATGTTGTAAGTTAACATCTTCTGTTATGCTTGAAAGATCTAACAGATTGATATCTTTACCCATTGATTGTAAAAGGTCCCTAATTTCAGTAAGAACCAAATTTTGAACTCGTTCGACATTTTGACAATTTAACCAATGATCTTCAGATAGTGAATCAAAGTGGTCATTCCATAACTTTCGAACATCTCCAGGTTTGAAAAAATAACTATGGTCGCGAATAACATTCTCAGAGCACTAGGAAACTGAAATATAGAGGCTTCTGCGAGACATTGCGATAAACTTTCATCGTTCTCTATTAATCCTATCTCAAGAGATGCTTTTCGAAATGTCGTGTATTGTACACCATTAACTTTGCAAGGATCTTCAAAAGAAGTAGGCCCTTTGACATTCGACAAAAGTAGGCGTAAGTAGTACCTTTCTTCGTCAGCCGGATTAGCGAAAACAATACGGCCTCTTTGTGCTTTACGTAAACGACGATTCCAACGACGTGAGTCTCCATTCCACGTAAAATGTTTTGGAAAATCTTTATACAAATATTGCCTTATTGTTTCATCCACTCTATTTGTATCAAAAAATGCAGTTAACATGGTTCTCTTACCTTTTTCCCTATCAACAACTTCAGACATGACATCATCATCTCTAAATCTAACCATCTGATTATTAGGGAAATGAAGTTGTAATGCCAAAACAGCGGGATGGATTTGAGAAAGAGAAAAGGAAAAAAAAGCCACATTGCCTCCGGGCGAGATACGTAGCGTGCATATTGAAATCTCTTTATCTCGTTGACAACAACCTCTTGCTCATATTGATCGATTTAAATAACTTGTTTGTCATGCCCTTTGTAAATATATTTGAATAAATATTTCACAGATTTTATACTTGAGCAAACTTCTACATTCATGTGGCAGTTGAACATCATTAAAAGCCTTGGGTTATACGGGACAACCCATCTGTTATCAAGATTTGTTCCTCGTACAACCACCTTTATTCCATTAGTTCTTTTTCGATATAACGGATATGCATCTTCTCCTTGTGTTGTATGTTCATTAAATTGTCTTGGATAACGGAAGTGGCAAACTTGACGATCATTCTTCAATTGCATACAAGGACTACTTATTCGTAAGTATCCACAAGGACCATGTATCATGTGATTGACGAAAAGCTCGTGCAATTCAGCACACACAACCTTATCATAATGATCTGGATTACTGATTTTGTGTTGTGAGTACATAATAAGTAGAAAATGTTCATGTGGTAAACCACGCTTTTGAAACTCGATGACATAAATGTATTCCTTAACTTCTCCAAGGATATGTTTCTTGAAGAGTTGTTCCTTAAGATCCTCTAATTTGGTACGAAACACCCTTGAAACAAGGTCTGGTTGATCTTGTGCGGTTTGACCAACTTTTAAGTTGTCACGTATCTCAGGCCACCCAGGATTACACGTCATTCTAAGGAATAAATCAAACTTTCCATCATCTTGAACTAAAGTCATCGCAACAAGAAATCGGCGTCACATGTCGCGAGGCCCTCCGATGAAATATGCAGGCAACACAATCCGTTTTCCAACTCTACTTAGTAGAAGCTCGCCAGCATTAACGCAATCCACAATACCTTGGTACAAATTAGCTCTTATCTTATTCTGGTTTTGTTCACAAAATTGTAAACATGACGTCTCAAGCCTTATGTAAACATCTACAACAAACTGTTGTAGCAATCTGCCACCGAACAGAATCACATTCTTGGTAGATCGAATTTGGAACTTGTAACAGTAGTACTCTCGCATAGCCACGGTTGTTCTACCACTTCGTGTGTTAGCCTCTGGAAAAAATAACTAAATTTTTGGTACTTTTCTTAAAAATAGTACACTTTAGGTTAGTAATTATGATCCTCACTTAAAAAAGATAAGTAAATTGTTTGTACCTTCTATTTCTTCATCGATATTATCGTGATTGGTGTGAACTTCATTGATCAATACTCCTTGACGTGGTATGTTAGAATGCCAACCCGACTCACCAATAGGAAAACGTAGAAGATATGACAATGGATCGTAACAACCAAAGTATGGTTGGATAGTTTGACTATATTCAAACCTACCGTACACAACAATACTTCTTTTGTACGAAGTGATATTGTCATTACCTTCAACCCAAATACCAGCAACCTATACAATGGTACAATGAATAAGTAAAATTATGTATACAATGTTTATATAACGATTTGAATTATAGTAATATTATTTAAATGTCGGATGTCGTTGGTCGGTTGTACACCCTTTGGTCAAGTTCCACCGAAGCATTCAAAGTGACTCTGTAGTTATCTAGAGGTCCTAAGTCTGCAAGACTTCAAAATGTGTTGACGTATGGGTTTGTAGACAGAATAATTCTCCACGTCTTAGTAATTATTTCATCAAGATTTGGCCATCAGAGTCTATGATCTAACTCAGTATCAGGATGATAAAAATACAACTGTAAGTACCTAGGTGTTCCATCTCTCAAAACTAATTGATCGATTTTGTGATATATTCATTTATGTGTACGAAACGTGTATACGCCGTCTCTCATATTGTTAAAAGTGTCATCCAATGTCACATCCATTGAGGTGAAAGAAAAATTGGTGTTATAGGCACGTATGTTTTGCCTAAACAATTTTCCAATATCATCTTGTGACGTGAAAAGCCGGTACCGTTCATCTGGAATTTCTGAATTTGCTAACATTGTTTTTCCACTCATACAACAAAAGGTAGCGAACTCATATGTAAATCATTTTGCTCCACAATGAGGACATGGATTCCGTTCCTTTAAGACACGATGCACCATAGGTATACCATCGTAAACAAAATTATAGGTATCAGCATATGTGTTCTCATCACGGGTGTATGGTTGAATTCGAATACCTAAGGAACTCGACGTAATAAGTAACGAAAATTGTAAAGGACTTCAAGTTTGATAAAAAAAAGGAAAAGATATAAATAAAAACCTTGTGATATTTCAGGTGTTAATTCCTCTAAGACATGATGGTCTGTAGGTATACCAGCGTGCATAAAGTTATATGTATCCTTTTCGATATTCTCATCCAGGATGGATGGTTGATCAATAACGTCACAAAATTGAGGTAATAGTGTACGCGGTTGAATTCGAATAGATACGAAATTCATTGTATTAAGTGAAGGAAGATGCAAGAGATGACAAGTTTAATAAAGAAAGCATTGTTTAATAAATAGAAACCTCGTGATATTTCAGACATGACTTTGCCAAATACAGAGGGGAGTGATGTTGTCGGCATACTATCATCTGTCACAATTCGTGTAAATTGAATACCATTTGAAGTTTTTTTTTACGTTCTCTTTGCGTGTAGCATGACATGGTTCATCGCGGACCTTTCGTTTTTGAGTTGAACTACATGACACATTCTCTTTTGGCATTTGTGTCATTTGTCTACTATTAGTTTGTAAAGTTTGTAATGGTGTCCTTTCCATTAATGGATAACGTTGGTAAGCATCACTAATACCGACTTTTGATAGTTTATTATTCTCTTTGCAAGACATATAATATTGTTTTTTATCCTTTTTCCTTTTTTGAGCTAATATAGATTTACTTGAAGTAGAGTCATCATTACGATTTATTGGTTGTCCAATATCTTTGTGTGAAGCGTAATTTCGCATGTTATATGTTTTTCGTTTTTCAGCAGACGTAGATGCACGTGAGGTAGAAGCATCATTACAATCTTTTGGTTGTTTATTAGTCATTGTAAATTGAAAAATACCTTGCAAATTAAACAAAAGGAGACTTATCATATACAATGAAATTCTGAAAGCATCATTGCAAGAATAGTACATGACACTTGATATTAATTGGAAAGAAAAAAAGAAGAATCTGAATGCTTAAAACATTACAATAGATAATGAAAACATTGAGTGAGTCAAGCTAAAGAATTGGTGAAACAACGGTCTCCACAAACATTACTCTATTAGAACCACGAAATGAAGTAACATGATAAAAGCATTTGAAGCGCTTCACATCAAATTCGATTTCATAAAGCTTCCCTCTATTAGTCATCATAAACCAATTACCATTTGTCATCAAATGTGTTATGTCACACCATAATGACAAAAGTATAGGGGGAATTCGAGGACATGACAAGACCTTAATCCATTGTTCCCCTTCTGGCATCCACAAATCAACTGACATCTCACGTATGTCAGCCCTATCCAACATGTGAAGTTCATTTTTCACATTCACTAAATCTCCAAAAATAATTCCCATAGAAGGAACCAGTGGAAAGCTTATCTCTTTAAATTTCTCCGAATTAACATCAAAACAAAGTACCACATTCTTACCTCCAACCAAAGACTCACAAACAGTGAAACAAAGAGTATCACCACAAAAAGTACCAGTTGACCAACCGAAAGCGGGGCTAGCATCCTCTGGTCTTATCATTAAAGGTATATTTCTCCAAGATCCTACTCTCCTAGAATAGATAGAGGCGCTAAATACACCACGCCTACGCTTTACATGTAAGACCTTGTAATCTTCGTAACTATCAATGTATAAACCAGTAGCATCATCATGTTCAAAGAAGCCATAAAAACGACAATCATGTGTTGATAAATGCTTGTACGCACGAATGACTGGATTCCAAAGAAGCATAAGTATGATTTAAGCGAACACACAACAATCCATCCAAATGTGACCGAATTGAAACATCATGAAATGAAAGGGAACGATTGTGCTTGGCCCATATTCACCGGTTTGAAAGTCGAATGGATGAACAGAGCATGTTAGGTCACCAATTATGAGAGTTCTCTGATTAGATGAAATTAATGAGTGAGAACAATGTGCCCTTGCAAATTCTTATGTTGACAAAAAGGCATACCATTCCTTACTAACAGACTTAATATCTCGTGTACGAAACGTGCTCTGTTGGCACCCTCGTTAATATCTCGAAAATGACTATTTCAACAGAAAGGTCAACCATGGTGATACCTTCGTTTATCACAAATAATGACTAATTAGTTCATTAGCATAATTAGCTTAAAGTTTGGTGAAAAGTATGTGTGATTGCATTACATGTAAATAAAGTCACATGTATAACAGACCCTTTGCAACACGATATAAGACATGACAACATTAAGCAAAGTAAAATTTACATTTAGTATAGATAATTATATGAAAAGTTAATAAATTATAAACACATGCAACAACAACAACAACAATAATAATAATAATAATAATTAAAAAATCCATAACTAAACATATTCACTACAAACAAACAATAATATCAAAATGTATTGACTTACTCAAGAATATAAATATAAAAAATATCCAAATCAGATAACTTAAGACAAATCATATTTTAAGGATGAATTAATCTAATCTGGTGTGTCTCTGGAATGTCAGGTTCAAACGCGATCCTAGTATAGTCGGTTGACCTCAAAATATACACTGAAAACATAAAATAAATATTTTGAAAATGTTGAGTATATGGTGTCACGTTAGATTTTCTTAAAAATCATATGTAAATTAGAATGTACTTTTGGTAAAACGAACCAACTTGACTCGAAATACATAACATTGCCCGAAAGGTTTTCACCATCTCAATCTGTGGCGGGTCATATATATATATTTGAATTCGGTGACCGCTGACACATGTAATTTATATTAGATACCGTGATAAATAATTATAAATTTAAACTAACTAAAAGAATGACTCACGTAACATCTTGAAGAAACATTAAAAAATGGCAAAATCGTCTCTCACCCATGATAATCTTCCCAACGACATCTAAAACCAATATTTTTTAATTGTTTATATTACGTAATATAAAAAGGTGGTGTATAAAATCATGTGTACTAATCAACTTATACGTACCGATAATTAGTTTTACATGTGTCCTATCGTTCGCAAGGGCTTCTTTGGAAGGCATTAATGGATAGAAGCATAACCCTCTTGGAACATCACTTGTGAATCGAATAAGTTTAGTTTGTTCACTAATTACAATCTTGAATTGGCTCCAAAACAAAATGTAGTTTTCATGTTTTGGCCATTCTTCATAATTAAAGCTCTCAATTTGGAAACGGTTCCGTACAAACATGTTTTCCACCAAATTCATGTTTTTATAGAACTTCATTAAAGGTGTCGGGACGAAAGCGACTAATCGATGTCTCTAAAAGACATAAAAATATATTTAGTGATTTAAATACGAAATAGCCTTTTTTGTATAATACATTCCATAAAATTTACCAAATACCATATATATCTAAAGGAAACACTTTATGTTCATGATTCTTTAATCTTTTGTATCGAATCAAGGAAAATATTTTTATCAAAAATTTCAATTTAGGAAAGGAAAAAAAATACCATAAGAAAATATGGTAAAGTAAATTAATCGACAAAAATGAAAATTAAGGTATAAAAAAAGTTTAAAAAATTGTAAAATTAAATTTAAAGATTAAGTGTGAAATGGTTATATTATATATTAGTTTTTACAAAATACATAAAAAAATGAATATAATGCACATCTATATTTGTAGTCAATATTTGTAGTAGCAAGCAGCACAAATTTTCAAATTTGGTTCAGGTCTGATAACAATATTATAAGGCTTAATAGTTTTATATGGGCTAGGTACTTGGGTTGGGCTGTGATACAACTTTAATTTGCCTTCTTTGTCATAAGTTAAATAAGTCAAGTAGGCTTAGTAGTTCAATATGGGTTGGGTTCAACATGGGTTGGGTTGCAAACTTGATATTTGACTTTAATTCAATGATTGGTATGAGACATGTATACTGATAATGAGTTTAGTCTTAAATTATGAAAAATGGAAGTTCATAGATTTCTACGGTTGTAAATTAGCTTCTACATTTCATGATGAGTTATGTACCCTTACAGATTTCATTTTATTATATCTTGCCAATTTCAAAGTTCTATAAGTACCATATAAACAAATTCCATAATGAATGTTAAAAAAATGTCATCAAAGAAAACTCACAGTATACAAGCACTTACAAAACTTTAAAACACACTAACACAATGAGTTTTTAACCAAAATGAGGAGTGTAGAAAAAATATTTACCAAAATGGAGAAATTCAAATATATTTACCAAATTAGGTGATTTTTAATTGGGAGAAATGAGGGATGACCCCGGCTTGTCAGGGTTCGAGTCCTGATCTTACCTGGTTTTACCGGCTTCTCGCTGTCGTGCCGTTTAACGGGCGTGGGGGTTGGGTTTTATCCGGGGAATCTCTCTCAATAGGTGGACCGCTAGGGGCACCGTCTGTCTGGACTCGTGGCCGGCTCGGGCTACCTTTAGCCAATGGGGCCACGTACAAAGTATCCAGCGTTACTTAGTTGGTCGTTAAAAAAGAGCGTGATTTTTGAAAATCTCCATTTTCTCAATCTTATTTTTAATGTATTTTATAAAAATATTTTCTATCTAATATTTGATGGATCGGAAATCTGGAACATAACAATAAAAAAGTTACATTCTTTATAACAACCATAAACTGTTTCATTGAGAAAAAAAAAACTCTTGTTGGATATTTCGTGTATGCAAAAAAATTTAATAAAAAATCTTATTTTATTTTTAAGTTTTTAATAATAAAAATTTTGTTTCTAAGTTTCTAACCATAAATAGGAAACTGAGTCAAAGGAAATATAAAATTATGTAAAACGTTTTAATGAAGAGAATAATAAACATTAAAATTACATTTCTGACAAACATGAAAATTTTTAAATAAGTCCAGATTGTTACAAATCTTATAACCTTTTTTTTTAAAACGTAGTAATTATACGAATTCAATATTTAAAAAAAACAAGGTTGCTACATTTCAATTCAATTGTTATACAAATTTAACATTTAAAAAAGGAAAAACCTCATAGAACAGTTAATAATGTACATGTTATACAAATAATTGAAAAGTTCACTATGTGGTTTATTATCTGACTTTCGTCAATTTCATGGTTGTTGAAATTTTTAAATATTTTTATTTAAATACTAAAATCTTGGTTTTTTTTTTAAATATCATGGCTATTTTCATGTTTGTTGGTGCATTTTGTGACCGTCGCTATGCTATTCCGACCAGCTAGGGAGAAGTTGTGGACGGAGCCAACTTCGCCATAGGAGAAGTTAGGACAACTTCACCTATTGATGAAGTTAGAACAACTTCACCATAGGCCCAAGCCCAAGCCGAAGCCCAAGCCCGCGAAGATGTTTATCTATATACATGTGTGTCATGTTTAGGGTTTTGTGTTAGAAGAAAAGGTGAGAGTATTTGTGTAGCTGTTGCATTGCTTAGAGAGATAGAGAGAGTCGCGTGGGCAGACCCGAGGTAGAGCTCACCTCGGGTCGCCCATAATTTGTTTTTCTCGTTCGGTATGTAATGTGTTTTGATTATTATATCAAGCGATCTGCAGATCTGTGTTGACCCATTCGTGTGTTTGTTTATGTGTAATCGTGTTCTTCATCTATAACACCATAAACGAGTCTAGGAGGATTCCGCACTCCTAGACCTCGTGCGGATCTCGTATCGATCACCATCGCACCGGGGACTTACATGTGGTATCAGAGCCTTAGGCTCTTATGTTATGGTTCGAGATCTGAGTTTTGGTGTTTTTGGCACGTTTCAGAGGGGGTTTTTGTTGGAACAGCCGTCAGAGGCGAATTTATAGGGTTTTGGCGAAGTTATTGGAAGGTGAAGTTAACAAAGGGCGAAGTTATGACCAAGCGAATTTATAACCAGGCGAAGTTAAAGTCAGGCGAAGTTAAAGTTTGGTGAAGTTAAAGTTTGGCAAAGTTATCAAAGGGCGAAGTTATCTGGTGGTGAAGTTATCGGTGGTTAAGTTATCTGGTGGTGAAGTTATCAGGTGGTGAAGTTATCATGCAAAGTTCACCCGTAGGTCAGACTTTTTATATGCGAAGGTCAGACTAACGATATGTTTTCCTTTCCTCCGACGTTCAAGATACGGTATTTCCAAAAAAAATTCGGGAAATTTTCTTGAACGGAAATTTTCATATGTCATTCATATGAAAAGATGATTATTGAGGAAACATTTGGTGATAACATTTTTGGAGATCATAGATGCTCGGGTAATAAAGATCATGGAGGCTTGGTTAAGCTTTTGATGATTATTACAGGGCATGTGTGTTAGACTATATCAAGGTGGTTTTGTGATGAAACTGTTCATTTGATGTTGAGTAGTTGAAGATTGAACCTTATCTTACGAACCGATTATGGTTGAGATGATTGATTATGCACCAGGATGCAGATCAAAGATCTCGATCGATATAATTTGGATGGGCTTACACTGAAGGGGAGATCTGATATGGAAGACGTCGGGTGATTGGTTGATTTGTGAAGCTACAAGACAGATTCAGACACTGCTGGTTGAAGACAGGATTGATGTTGCATATATATGTGAAGTTCAACCTTGAAGATCACAGTGCAATGTATGAAGATCAAGTCCTACCAGAAGAAGAACATAGAAGATCATCAGTTAAGAGGGTGTCTGTTGGTGCATGTTTTGTAACAGATGGTCTTTGGTATTTGTTATAATTGAGAGCAACGGTCAAGAGGGAGTCTGTTGGTACATTTTGTGACCGTCGCTACGCAATTCCGACCAGCTAGGGAGAAGTTGTGGACGGAACTAACTTCGCCATAGGTGAAGTTAGGACAACTTCACCTATTGGTGAAGTTAGGACAACTTCACCATAGGCCCAAGCCTGCGAATAAGTTTATCTATATATATGTGTGTCATGTTTAGGGTTTTGTGTTAAAAGAAAAGGTGAGAGTATTTATGTAGCTGTTGCATTGTTTAAAGAGAAACAGATAGAGAGAGTCGTGTGGGTAGACCCGAGGTAGAGCTCACCTCGGGTCGGCCGTAATTTGTTTTTCTCGTTCGGTATGTAATGTGTTTTGATTATTATATAAAGCGACCTGCAGATCTGTGTTATCCCATTCGTGTGTCTGTTTGTGTGTAATCGTGTTCTTCGTCTATAACACCATAAACGGGTTTAGGGGGATTCCGCACTACTAGACCTCGTGCGGATCTCGTATCGATCACCATCGCACCAGGGACTTGCAATGTTTATTTGATGGTTTTTTTAATATAAATTATTAACTTCACATCAATATTTTACTATTATATTAAATGATTCTCAATTTTATTATGATATTTTCAATAAAAATAAAGGGGGGAAACTATGAAGTTCATACACCAAAGTGACTAAATTAGGTGTAGTGGAAATATAGGAAACAAAATGAAATATCTTGATTATAAAATAGATCTTACGAAATTTTAATTGTTTAAACAGTTCTATTACCGTATAGTGTTTTTACGAGCATAAATTCTTTCTTCATTAATTTAAAAGTGTTTTTCATAGTTAAGTTTTTCTAGTGAAACTTTTTTTTATTGTTAAAAAATTTTATTTTTCAATTCAATTTTTTATCTAATAAGAAAAGGAGTGAGAAGATTGAGATTTTCAAAAATCCCCTCATTTGGTAAATATTTCTGAATATACTTTTTCCTCACTCCCCGTTTTAGCAAAAACCTCCTAACACAATTAACCGAATAACAAGTTGTGATCCGTGAAAATTTGCAACCATATAAAAAGCATAGAACATGAACAATTAATTGAATGACAACTTAGTTTCGGTGAAAATTTGCAATCACACAAAAAGCATAAAGCATGAACAATAAAGGTTACAAGAAAAAAGAATACCCGAAACTGATTATTGTAGAGCCACTTTTTAAAGACAATTAAAACCTTCTATGAGTTTTATAAAGCTGAAAAACAGAGATTAAGTACTAAAAGAATTATATAAATATAACAAATAATCTAAGTGTAATGATAAATGATGAACATGAGAAACAAGGTGCCTTACCAAAACTGTTCCTTGGTGTTGGTGTGTTGTGTTTTGATGTATCTTGAAAGAATAGGAGTATATAAAGTGAGTTATGTGGACTGGTTAAAAGATGGCTCAAAACTGCCATAATATCTTCAGCAGTAAGAGAATCTTCAGCTGCAAAATAACCAACAGCACTGTTCACTTTATACTCTATGAAAAGAAAAATCAGAAAAATCAAGTAATAAATATAGAAAAAGTTACTGGAAAACCTAACCTGTTGACTAAAGCTATGCTGCAATTACCTCAATATCAGCCATACACCCTGTTTTTTAAATCAAAAGAGAGAGAATTAAAAAAAATTGAACAAGTTAATATATATATATATATATATGTGTGTTAATTGCCTTAGACTTTTAACCATGATCATTATTAGCAACAATAATTTTAAAATATCCCAACCGCGTTTTCTCCTTAACCAAATTGATTATTTTTTTTAAAAAATAACCCTTTTGAACCCAGACCAAAATGATACATAACTTTACAAAAAAACTATGTTGACTATGTCTATTATTTCAAACTTATTCAAGTCCATTTTTACACTTTTGTAGCCTAAAAACTTGTTCACAAAACATAAGACCTTTATACATGGGGTCAAACATATCCTCTTTCATGAAAGAGTTACATCACCCATGTGTAGACAACTATTTAAATACAAACAATTCATCTAAGTTTAAGAAGAAACTGAGATTCTGAGCCTCCCGGCTGTGTCAATCATCGATCTGAGTGACAATTCTTTCTCCGGGTCAATACCTGAATCTGTCGGAATTGCTCTTGACAAATAATAAAATCTCTGGGGTTATCCCTTCTGAAATCTCACAACCTTTTAAACTTGTCAAGATTGATCTCAGCAATAATCTGATTTCTGGGCCAATCCCTTCATCTATTGGTGATTTAAAAAGACTCAATCTTTTGTTATTGCAAGCAAATAAACTCTCTGGCGACATCCCAAATTCATTATCTTCACTAACATCTCTAAATGTTCTTGATCTTTCTAGAAACCTGTTAACCGGTTCTATCCCAAAAGGCCTTTGTGATTTGCTTCCAACTTCCATGAACTTTTCCAATAATCAACTTTCAGGGCCAATACCTAATTCCTTCATCAAAGGAGGACAGCTGACAAGCTTTTTAGGCAACCCTAATCTTTGTGTTTCCGAGTATCCCAATCCACCATATCAAAACTTCTCCTTTTGTGCTCAATCTTACAACAGGAAGAAAGTTGATTACATTTGGATCGCTGTAGTGTCGGTTGGGATTATTGTCATTGCAGGTATTATGTTTGTTAAAAGATGGTTTAGTAAAGAAAGAGATGTTAAGAAACATGAGGAAACATGGTCGCCTTCTTACTTTTCTTATAATGTGAAAAGCTTTCATCGAATAAGTTTTGATCAGGATGAGACACTTGAAGCCATTATCGACAAGAATGTTGTAGGACATGGTGGATCTGGAACTGTTTACAAGATCGATCTCAGCAATGGTGAAGTGGTTGCAGTTAAGCGGCTTTGGAGTCAGAAAATGAAGGACGAGTATACGGATGAACAACATATCATGAACCGCGAGTTGAAAACCGAAGTGGAGACATTACGGAACATAAGGCACAAAAATATTGTCAAATTGTATTGTTACTTTTCTGGTTCTGATTGCAATTTGTTGGTGTATGAATACATGCCAAATGGCAATCTTTGGGATGCACTTCATAGAGGTAAGTGTCTTTTGGATTGGCCGACTAGACACAGGATCGCACTTGGTGTGGCGCAGGGTTTAGCTTATTTGCACCACGATTTGATGCTACCGATTATTCATAGAGACATCAAGTCCACAAATATCCTGTTGGATAGAGACTTTGAACCAAAAGTGGCAGATTTTGGAATACCAAAGGTTCTAAGGGCCAAAGGGAAAAACTCCACCACCACTATTGTTGCTGGCTCCTATGGTTACATAGCACCAGGTACATCTACAAACTAACTTTAATTCACAGACAACATGACAAGTTGAAAAATACTGTGTTAGTGACACAGACATTGGAGTCATAAAAGTAACACAGCAGTTAGTAAAGGTATTCAACTATGAGGAAAAGTGAAGGTAAAAGTGCAAAAATAGCTACATGTAACGTCACTAAGAGTGTGACAGTTTATCAAGACCCAAAATTCAAACCTTTTTCTCACTGTTTTTAAATAGTTTGTTGATAAAAAAAATGTTCAGAATAATGCCCCTTAGTAATGTTAGGCTGAGGGGTGTGGGGGGCTCTAACGGGGGCGCGAGTGGGGGTTCCAGCCAATAATATTGTGACGTGTGGCAGAGAGAGAAACTGGATAAGATGGGTGTTGGAGCCCCCGCTGGAGCCCCTGGCCCTGGTGTAGAGGGGCGCGAGCAGGGGCTCCAGCGGATTTTTTTTTATTTTTTTATAAATATATTCAAAAAACGTATTATTAAAAAAAACTCATAAATTATTAAAAAAAACACACATTAAAAAAAAACTTTAATATCTAAAAATAAAATAAAAATTAAAGTACTAAAAAAACATTATTCTTATTCTTCGGCTTGGTCTTCTTCGATCAACCTCTTTCGGATACGTTCCTTTTGCTTTTCCATCAGCATTTGATCGACCGGATTTAGGTTACTGAAGTCTCTTGTAAGGAAGTCCAAATCTCTCATTCGACTTTTTTCCTTTTTGTCATTAGAGACCACCTCCATGGTTTTGTTGAATTTATTGAGGGATTCAACAAGATCGATGATGTTTACGGCTGCCCCCTCAGCCGGTTTTTTCCCCTTGGCGTCCCGTCCCAATGGCCGCCTCCTCGGCGGTGAAGACATTTCCTCCCCCGCAATGTTTAGGTCGAATCCAACGCGGCAGAAGTGCTGTACGCTCCAGACGAACTAGTTTTAGTCCGTTTCGGCCCTACTTCCGCATCATGGTCCGGCGCCACCAGCTCAACCCACTTGGAACACCTTTTCAACTCTCCCACAACTTTACATCGTCCCACGTCTTCACCGTCCCATACCTCCGCAGACACTCCTGCTTCTACTCTTCGACAGTGAAATTGTAAACCGCCAAATCATCACTGCCACTTGGTCTCATACGACCGGCGTTCCTGTTGAAAAGATTAGTAAACAAGCCGACAAATTTTCTGATTTCGGACCACCGACCTGAAATCATATCGGCGTTCCGCTCTGTACTCCCAACGAGCGAATAGAACGTCTCCCTAACCTTTGTCCAAAAGACCTTGCTCTTTTGGTAGTCGGCTGCAAAATGAATAATTAAATTAGATTTCCAGTTAACTTTTTTATTTAACTTTTTTATTAAAAATCATTTTTAAAAACGTTAAAACAATTACCGCAACGCCGATCCTCAGAAATGACTATCCAAGCCCGACACAAGGCTTCCTTCTCATCCGATGACCACGGAGTGGTTTTCCGTTTCGTCCTCGGAGTCGAAGCCGGTCCCGACCCGTCCGTTGCAACTTGTTTTTTCCGGTGGGCGCGTCTTCTTTGTCCCGTAGCCTCACCGTGTGATTCTTGTGTCTCCGGAACAACAAAGTTAGGAGACGGTTGTATGTTGGATGGTTGAAAGCCGGATGTTTCTTGCGACCCCGAAAAAAACATCGATTGGTCTGGTGACGACCATAAATCGTCGTAACTATAACCTGAATCTAGGTTTGGGTACCAATTTCCAGCCATGTTTTTAAAAAAAGGTTTGGAAGATGGGTTGATTTTGGGTTTTTTTTGAAGTTGTGGTAATTGTTTTATGTGATTTTGGGTGTGGTAATTGTTTTAGGTGATATTGGGTTTATATATAGGAAGAATGATTTTTTTTTATTAAATTAAAGAGCCAACGGCTCATTTGTGTACACTCCAACGGCTATGTCACGCACCCCAAGCCACCTTTACGCCAGCTTTGTCCCGCGACCCACCTTGCGCCCGCCTTGTTTTTCGCGCTCGCGCCCCTCTCGCGCCTCGGTGGTGTGGTGCTCGCGCCTGGGGGCGCGAGCGGAGGGGCTCTCGCGCCCCCGCTGAAGCCCCACGCCCCTCAGCCTTACAAAAAAAAATAACATATGGTTTTAAATTTCTCTTTATCACTAACATAGTAACATGCCACTAAATGATAATTCCCTGTGTTTTTATACCCTTATAGGCTAGATTCTACATAAGTAAATATATTACAGATGGAGTTGTGATGAAAACAATTAATTCTATGTAAACAATTAGTATGTCAAGATAAAGCCCGTGTGATACACTGGTGGTTAAGAAAAACAAAAAAGTGAAATTTAATAATATACATAATAACATATTTTATGGATTCATAAGAATAATTTGCATATGTATTTGTATTTTAAAAGAAATTAATATGGAAGTTTGGGAATCTATACCAATTAAGAAAAGGAGAAGACTAATATCAATTCATCATGGTTGAGTTGATAAACCACAAACATTTTAAAAGCAAGGTGGCGAGTCTGATTCTCATCGACACCATATTTTTCATTTTGTCATTCGTGAAGTGGAAATTGTAAAAGTAGAAACTTGTACGCTTGGCAAGGTCTAATTGAATAACATATGGAATTGTCTTGCTTTAATAGCATAGGAAGATGAGGTAAAGAATCATATATATCATCGATAATAATATATTTTTGAGAAAATTATTTACAAGACATTTGAGACAAAACAAATATTCAGGGATTTACTTTATAAGTATAGTTTAATCTTTCTTTAATTGATGTTATATTTTTTAACTGACAATTATAATATAGAGTACGCGTATTCATGCAAGGCAACAACAAAGTGTGACGTCTATAGTTTCGGTGTTGTACTAATGGAGCTGATAACCGGTAAGATGCCCGTGGAGATGGAGTTTGGAGAAAGCAAGAACATCATATATTGGATTTCAACAAAAGTGGAGACAAAAGAAGGAGCAATTGAGGCTTTGGATAAGAGACTTTCCGGTTATTTCAACAATGAGATAATTAAGGTTCTTCGAATAGCCATCCGTTGTACATGCAAGATAGCAACCCTCCGTCCTACCATGGATGAGGTCGTTCAGTTGCTTATTGAGGCGGACCCTTGCAAATTAGATCATTGCAAGTCGCCAAACAAGAGCAAAGAACCGGCAAAGCAAGTGTATGATAATGACAACAACGTTCTTTGTTTTTGAGTAGTTCGAAATAATGTTGCATAATATCCACAAAGAATAGTTTTACTAGCTTTTGAGACCTATTTAGAAATAGTCATTGTACATATCAACTTAACCGATCTGGCCCATAAATACAATCTTAATATTTGTAGTAATAACTACTATAAGCTCTTTAATGTAAGTTTGTATGTTCTAATCGTTCAATATTGAATCTCGAACAAGGGTGAATCATATAAAGGACCCGGGAGGTCTCACCCGTTTTTTTGTTTTCGTCCGAAAACTTTTATACATATTGACCTCCCAATCCCCCCCCTCCCACCCACAACCCTTCCCTTTTTCTCTCCAAACAAGCTAGGTCCGTGACCTTCAATTTTTTTTTATTTTTTTTTATGAAAGTCCAAGCTTCATCAATAGTCTCAACGCTCCTCTATGTATTCTACATGAGTTTAGAATAGATAATGGTATGTATTCCATAAGTCGTTACCTTTTTGTCTCTGACCAATAGATATAATTTTATTCGTCCATTTTAAAGGTTGTGTACACGCCCTAAGTGGGCAATTTATATTCACCAAAAGAAGATCGTATCAGGCATTTATGAAAACAAAAAAGAATCAGCACTATATGAGTGGTATGCTGGGTCCTTTAAAAGAAAAAAATTCATTAAGATGATATTTTCTTTTTCCATGGTGGAGAACCCATAAATCAAAGTTTTTAGCTATGAAGAATGATTATCACTCATTCTCCTAGAACCTATGATTACAGATTACTCTTTTTTTTTAACGGCCAACTAAGTAACGTCGGGTATTCTGTACGCGGCCTCCATTGGCTAAAGGTGGCCCGAGTCGGCCACTAGTCCGGACGGACGGAGCCCCTAGCGGTCCACCTGTTGAGGGATTCACCGGATAAAACCAGACCCCCACGCCCGCCAAATGACACGACAGCGAGGAGGCGGTAAAACCGGGTAAGATCATGACTCAAACCCTGACAAGCCAGAGTCATCCATCATATCTCTCATATAAATTGGTGGTAGTGGGGTTTGACCCCCTTACATCTCACTATTAAAGTAAGTGCTCTACCATTGAGCCACATCCAATTTATGATTATAGAGTACTTATATTCCAAATATGACATTTGTAACAATTAATTAAGTGCCATTTATTTTAGTATTTGTGATTTGTTTAATTACGTAACCTTAGTATTAATTTTGAATTTATTGTAAATGACTACCTCATTTTTCTAAAACCTGCAATTTGAGTACTTTTTCCTAACTACGTCTAACTTTGTCCATTAAGCCAAGGGTTATTTTTTTTGTTTTAATCAAAATTTTCCCTTTAATACTTTCCTAACAAAAAAAAATCTCTTAACACAAAAGATCTCCTACCTCTGGTCATCAATGTAAACAAACTTAGCATGTAAATCAAAAAATCAACACCATCCTCACAAATCCTAGACTATCACCCCGGTTTCTTTCCATACGAAATGAAATGCTGAAATTTAACCGTATGAACCATCACATTATACCACACAATTTCCACTCAACAAACCCCAAATTTCAACCACACTTTCAACCTTGAACTTACAGAAAATTAAACACAAATTGATGTTAATAAATGGCAACCAGAAATGAAAGATCTTGAGTGAATTCGTAACAATTAAAATTGATGAAAACGAGACAGAAAGCCTGTTTGACAAAAGGTGTACGATTTCATGGTTGTCGGAACCATCAGAAGTCGACTGCAATCTAGTCGGCCAGAGTTTTTTCCCATAGAAGGGTCTTTAACAACCGTGAAAAACTAACCCCAAAGAAATAATATTGATGCTAATAGACGAAATTTGTCTCAAGTTTGGTCGGTTTTTACCAGTTGAGCAAGCGTCAGGTGACGGATACTAGAAAAGCCCTAATCTTGAGCCTCGTTCATATCCCGCTGCTACTGAACGCCTCAACTGCTCGACATTGAAAACCTCAACAGAGCATGTTAGGTCACCAATTATAACAAGTGTTATGGTTTGAAAAACCCAAATTTTAAGAAACTTTGAATTATTGCACTTTTTGCTTAATAAATGACTATAATGCTCTTTACATATATAAAAAGACAAAATTTAAAAAGTTTCAATGATTGTATTTGTGTAAGGGTAAACTTGGAAATTAGTTAATAAACTTTAAAAATGGACATTTGCAATGAGACAAACTAAAATGAAAATGTAGACACTTTCAAATGGACGGAGGAAGTAATTTTTTTTTGTTTAAAACATCAGTTATTTTTAAATGGGTTATAATAAATAAATGAAACATAATAAACGAAAAATAAATATAAAAAATTATTATTTTTAACTCATTTCCTATCTATATTTTTATATTGAAATTTCTAATGGAAATTAAATTATTCAACAAAAATAGGAGTGAGAAAATATGCATTTATTAAGGAAAACCTATTTTGGTATACTTTTAAAATCACTCATTTTAGTAAATAATTTTCCTACCTCCCTCATTTTGGTAAAAAAAACTTCATGACTTAACGAACAAAGTTAGAAAAAAGTACTAAAATTGCAGTTTAGAAATGTGAGTTAACCATTTGCAATAAATTTAAAATCAGTACCAAAGTTGCGTAATTAAACAAACTACATGTAATAAAATGACACTTAAGTTTCTATATAAGCAAAGGTTGTTGGCTACAAATTTGATGTCCTAACCGAAAGCTTTTTAATTTTTATGTTCAAAAATACTTTTTTTAGTATATAATTAATTAGTGTTTTACTCGACGTGTTGTAGCGGGGAAGGTTAGTAAAATTTTGACGATGGCAAACATAATTGTCATCGGTCCCAAGCATTGAGATAGTAAGTTGACGCAAATGCCGGTTTCGGTTACATGCGTTATTGTACTAGTAATAAACCAAAAATATACCAAAAAATAATTAAATTTGAGGAGGCCAATGGGGTGGCGTCGGTCGGTAAAACTCGAGCGTCGATATAACTTGACTATTGTCTATTCCGGGCAATGAGGTGGGGAGTCTACGCCAATTTGGTCGGTTCCGTCATGTTCGTTACGGTACCAAAACTAAAAAAATGCCATTCTATTGGTTTCATTACGTTCTTTACGGTACTATAACCTAAACAACGCGGTGAGTGTACACATATTTGATCGGTTTCCTTCATATTCGTTACAGTATCGTAACAAAAACAAAAACAAAATTGGCATTCGACCGGTTTTCATTACATTCGTTATAGCCCGGAACTAAACAAAAAAAAAAGTTGCCTTGTACAAATAAGCCAAATGAGGTCCTTCAACACCAAATCTTTTATTTATATACATTAGATAACTAGATTTAGAAACCCGTGTATTACACGGGATGAATTAATATATAAATTACAATGACTAATTTAATACAAATAATATAAAAAGATAATTAAGTCTCTTATTATTATGTAAAAAACGTATTACAAACATAGTCGTTTTATATCATCAAATATATTTGAATTTTAAATCGGGAATGAGTTGTTCTACCATCAGAATACAATAATGAAGCAATGTCACTGAAAGCAAAATTTAAAACACATTCCATACCCGACCATAGACAAAAAAGACATTAGATTTTACCTTTTTAACCACTTTTATGGTGTCCTTATAAACACACTATTTTTCAATTATCACAATAGACTTAAAATAAATATAAAAAATGAAAAATTTGTCTATGATTTTTAAGAATGAATATTTGTAAAAGATATTATTATAGTTTTCTTCAATATGAAAATGTCTCAAAAATCGAATGTAAATGTACTCTTTAAACATAAACTCTTTTATATATACATTTCAATTTTAATGAAAATATATTAATGACACCTAATTATTATATTAACATCTTTTTATTTTTATATTAAGTATGCTTAGAATATAATTTATGGCATCAATACTTCAATCAGTGGAGATTGACCAATAAATACGGTATGCTGAATTAGGGATGAGATGTAACATCACGGAAATTTCGAGCAAAAAATGTTAAGAATCAAAGTCTAGGGATCAATTCTGCCAAATTCCAAACTCCAAGGTTGAAAATGAAAAATTTGTTTTCTTGTCCTATCGCGCTACGCGACCGGACAAAGGATAAGCCCATCGCGTGTCGCCACGTGGCAGGTCTACTAGGTGACTGGCCAGGCCTACGTCGCGCTACGCGACAGGCCAGCCAAGGAACCCATCGCGTACCGCGATGGGATCCAAAATCTTGCCTATAAATAGCAAGGTTCGGGTCTTCATAATCCACACCAAAATTTACACGTACTACTCTCTTTCTAACATCTCTCTACACCACTAAATACGTGCCCTCGATCCACCTCGATAACCATACCCGATTCCTCATTTTCCATTCCATACCTCGATAATCGTGCCACCTCCCGATGATGTTATGAAAGAAGATGGTATTGGTGGGATGTCCCGGCAAGTTACCTCGTTAAGCGTGCCGATATGGAAGTGTGTCTCGTTTGGTGTGTTCGAGTAAAGTGTTGATCAAAGCGAGAGTTGAAAAGATCAAGCGGCGTCGAAGTGCTGCCCGAGTGTCTAGGAACTATAAGCCGAGTAAAAGGTAGGCATAATGACCGAATGAAGGCATAATGCCCGACTGAAAGCGATGTGATAGGTTGGTATCAGAGTCATCGATCTTAGCGAATTGGGTATCATAAAACGATACCCAAGCTTCGATCCGAAAGCATAGGAAATATTTACTTGTTTATTTGAAATAGGGATAAGATTGGTTGGTAACCCTTTCTTTCCCTCTATACATTCTAAACCACCCATCAAGAGATATCGTACGAAAAATTAATGGAGTATTATGATCGTGAAGCAAGAAGAGCGAGAAAATACTACAAATTCCCAAAAGACATCATGAGTGAAGATTATTTTGAGGCTTTCTTCAACCGAGACCAATACATTGAACGACCCAAACCAATATACTTCCCAGGAACTGAGCATTGTCCAATTAAATTACCCGATAGTCCACCGACACAAAGAATCGAACCACCAAGGCACTCAAGCTATCATCCACCAACAATGCCCATATACCATCCCTCTGAAATACCAACATACCACCCATCGGAGATCCCCACTTACCAACCATCGGAGATACCACAGTACTTTTCCACTGGATATTTACCAAATCCACACCCATCTTATGCCTTCCTTTAAAACCGACCAATAAAGGAAGAACCAAGATCCCATCCTCCGACCCACGAAGGTGGCTTACTGGAAGCTCCACCATTAATGAAGTCAACTCACAACCCAACAATGGCAAAGGGCCGTCCCGCAAGCCCAAGATGAGGGTAATTATGCCCTACGAAAGTTTCAAAATGTCCTCAATGGTGAATGAAACTGCACAAACCATGGAGGAATATGAACCGGAAGAAGAAGAACCCGAGGAGGAGGAGGATCCCGAAGAAGAAGAGGACCCTGAAGAAGAGGAGAATCCTGAGGAAGAGAATGAGGAAGAACCGGAAGTAGAGCATCCCGATAATCCTAATGAGATATCAAGCTCAATGGATGGATCACTCAATTCCCAAAACCCAAGCTACGGTTCCTTCGATCCGTATGTTCAGTATCTGGAGCAACTCAAGGGCAAAGAAACGTCAAGCTTCCCACCATACACAGGTGAGATCCCATCGGTTGAAGACCAGGAAAATGAGATACAAGAGCAGAATGAGGCTGCCGACACTTTCTTCAACTACCAATCCGATGTGACTGCTTCCCCATACCCAGATCCAAGGAATCATTATGACGTAGTGATGATGGGATACCGAGATCCACCACCTCGATATGGCTATCCCAATGACATTCCCCAGTCACAGGAGGAACATCTGGATCGAGCTTTACACGAGACCTATGATTTGAGAAAGAAGATTGCTATGGATGGGAAAAAGAAGAAGAAGATAGGAGAGACGCTTCTTCGTAAGTGCAACAAACTGACAAGGGTTGTTAAGAAGTTTATGAAGGATTGAGAAGATAGTGATGATGGCGTGTTTTCGAGAGATGAAATTTATGTGATGTATAATGTAATGTTATGTGTTATGTGATGTATGTATAGGAATATATATACATCGAGTATGAATGTACATATATGCGTGTGTTGTAATAATCTATGTATATACCTTGTATGGTATATACAAATGTTGAAATAAATAAGATATATGTTTAATACAGAACATTCATTAAATTTCAGATCTAAAGAATAAAAAGAAAAAGATAAAATGTCTCAACAAAGTAATAACTTTGAGGCTTCCCGAAAGGAAGCCGAAAAACGAGAAGAAAAAGGAAAGGGACCCGAAAACGAAAAAGTAGAACCGATCCCTGATAAGTACATGAAACAAATTCAAAATTTAGTAAAAGATGTCGTAAGGGACGAAACTGAATTAGATCCCAATCGAGACAAACAAAACATTCACAATCTGTTCATCCTTCTCGAAAATCCGTTTCAAAACCCCGTTCTAGACCCTCACGTATGGATGAAAGTGTGCATGAATCAAACGCTGATGGTGGGGTTCGTCAAGAATTCAAGAAACTCAAAATAGGTGGGTGTTCATTCAAAGACTTTAATACTATGGACCGAAGGAGTTCCATGGTGACAAGGGAGCCATCACAACCGTGAGGTGGCTTAAGGAAATGGAGACGATTGTGATTACAAGCAAGTGTTCTGACGAAGAGAAAATTCAGTATTCCGCCCTCATGTTTAAAGGCGAGGCTTTAGAATGGTGGAACACGTTAATCTTGAGTAGAGGAAGGGAGGTGATGTATAATATGACTTGGAACGAGTTCAAATAGTTGCTGATGTCTAAATTTTGTCCGATGCATGAAACGGACCAAATCCAAACCAGATTCTTGGCTCACAAGGTTGTTGGAACAAACCTTCGTGAGTACAACACAAAATTTCACGAATACTGTCGCTTGGTTCCCCAGCTGGTTACCCCAGAATCCAGCAAGGTTACACATTATATTTGGGGACTAACACGAGAGATTCGTGACATGGTAAGGTCACACTTGCCACAAACCGCTGACTCCGGGATAGAGTTGGCTGGATACTTGATGGGCGGAATGATCCGCAACAAGGAAGAAGACAAGAGGGTCGTGACAACACAAGACCCGAAGAAAGAATGAAATACCCGATTCAAGGGTAAAGGAGTCGATCAACGAAGGTCTGGCTTTAACTCCGACATCCCACAATGCAAAATTTGCAAGAAATACCATAGGGGTAGATGCCATTTGACCCCACGACTCTGTGAATCATGTCACAAACCCGTCCACGCCACGGCCGATTGTTGGAAGAAGAAGATGATCTGCTACAATTGCAAGGAGATGGGACACCTTAGCTTCGAGTGCCCCAAGAATAAGCCCACGACTGGTGGTGCGGGTGGTAGCGGTCAAAAGAATGAGCCCAAGAAGGGCAATGCAAGAGTCTTCGTCATGGATACAAAGAAAGCGGCCGACACACCGGAAACCATTACCGGTACGTTCCTAGTTAACAACGCTTATGCTAGAGTCTTGGTTGATTCAGGTGCCAACTTAAGTTTTATAGAGTATAAATTTTGTAGTCTATTAGACTAACCTTTAATCAAACTTAATAAAACTCTAAGCGTTGAGACCGCTAATGACGAAATCATTAAAATCTCCGAAGCCCTAGAAAACGGAAAAATCTTATTAGCTGGTTACGTTTTGCCTATTCAATTGCTACCCATGACTCTTGTTGGTTTTGATGTTGTATTGGGTATGGATTGGTTATCCGACAACCATGCTCGTATCCTTTGCAATAGCAAGACTATTGAACTTCGATCCCCTGATAAACGTACCATACGAATCGAAGGGGATAAAGATGCTGGCCAAGTTAGCCTAATCTCCATGATAAGGGCTAACAAATGTTTGAATCAAGGATGCTTAGCATTCATGGCCTACGTCACCGAAGAATCAAAACCCAAAGAAATCAAAAACGTTCCCGTTGTTTTCGACTATGCCGATGTCTTTCCCGACGAACTTCCTGGTATTCCTCCTGATCGTGAAGTAGAATTTAGGATCGATCTTATTCCAGGAGCTTCTCCGATCGCCAAAGCTCCATATCACCTCGCGCCAACTGAGATGAAATAACTGAAGAAACAAATTGACGAGCTTCTCGAGAAAGGATTCATACGACCAAGTTCATCACCATGGGGAGCGCCGATACTATTCGTCAAGAAGAAGGATGGATCCATGCGTATGTGCATCGACTACCGAGCTCTCAACAAAGTCACAATCAAGAATCGTTATCCACTCCCTCGTATCGGTAATCTGTTCGACCAACTTCAAGGTGCTAGCTTCTTTTCAAAAATCGATCTTCGTTCCGGCTATCACCAACTCAAAGTTCAATCTGAAGACATTCCGAAAACAGCTTTCCGAACAAGGTATGGCCATTATGAGTTCACCGTTATGCCATTTGAACTTACTGATGCGCCGGCTACGTTCATGGACATGATGAACCGAATCTGTAAGCCTTACTTAGATAAATTTGTGATCGTTTTCATCGACGACATACTCATTTACTCTAAGTCCAAGGCTGATCATGAAGTCCATCTTTGAACATTACTTGAAATTATTAGAACCGAGAAATTGTACGCCAAGTTCTCGAAATGGGAGTTCTGGTTGCACGAAGTGCAATTTCTTGGTCACATCATCAACATTAACTGTATTCAAGTGGACCCCGCTAAGATTGAAGCTATCTCTAAGTGGGAGATCCCAAAGTCGCCAACCGAGATTTGAAGTTTCTTAGGATTGGTCGGCTATTCCCGTAGGTTCATCGAAAACTTTTCCCGAATCGCTGTTCCCTTAACTTCATTAACTCGCAAGAACATCAAATATGAATGGGGAACAAAGCAACAAGAGGCGTTCGATATACTTAAACAAAAGTTTACCCAAGCTCCTATACTGGCCTTGCCAGAAGGTATTGAAGATTTTGTTGTCTTTTGCGATGCGTCTCATTCCGGCTTGGGATGTGTACTAATGCAACGCAAGAAAGTTATCGCTTACGCCTCTCGTCAACTCAAAGTACACAAGAAGAATTATACGACTCACGATCTAGAGTTAGGCGCCATAATCTTTGCACTTAAGATATGGAGGCACTATCTCTATGGAGTAAGATTTGCTGTGTACACCGATCATAAGAGGTTAAAACATATCTTTGATAAAAAAGAGATCAAAATGCGTCATCGACGATGGATGGAGACACTCAATGACTACGATTGTGAGATTGTTTACCATGAAGACAAAGCCAACGTCATGGCTGATGCCTTAAGTCGCAAGGAACATGAAAAGCCCAAAAGAGTTCGAGCGTTGCGCCTAGAACTCCAAATCGACCTCTTTGAACAAATTAAATCCGCGCAAACTCAAGCGATCAATGAAAACCAAATCTCCGACGAAAAACTGTTGGTGCATTTTGTGACCGTCGCTATGCAATTCTGACCAGCGGAGACGAAGTGGCGAAGTTAGAACAACTTCACCATAGGCGAAGTTAGAACAACTTCACCATAGACGAAGTTTGAACAACTTCACCATAGGCGAAGTTATAACAACTTCGCCTACAGGCCCAAGCCCAAGCCCGCGAAGTTGGTTATCTATATATATGTGTGTCTTGGTTAGGGTTTAGAATCCAGAATGTTAGAGTATTTGGTGTTAAGTTCAATTGTCTAGAGAGAAACAGAGAAGGAGTGTCGTGTGGGCAGGCCCGAGGTAGAGCTCACCTCGGGTCGGCCGTGTCTTTGTTTATGTTCGGTTTGTAGCGTGGTTTGGTTATGATATAATAGATCTGCAGATTCGTTTATCCCGTTCGTGTGTTTGTTCGTGTGTTTGTTTGTGTGTAATCGTGTTATTCGTCTTCTACACCATAAACGAGTCTAGGAGGATTCCGCACTCCTAGACCTCGTGCGGATCTCGTATCAATCAGCGACGCCCCGGGGGGACTTACAAAAACGTAATGGCACCATTGACTCGCTAGTCAAGGGTGACGATGGAATCCTTAGACTTGGCAACAGGATTTGGGTACCGATCATTGGAGGATTGCGTGAGAAAATCTTAAACGAAGCCCACAAATCCAAGTATATGATGCATCCACGAAGCGACAAAATGTACCATAATCTTAAAGCAAATTATTGGTGGAATTGAATGAAAAGGGATGTCGCTTCACATGTTGCAAAATGTATTACTTGTTTGAAAGTTAAGGCTGAACACCAAAAGCCTTCGGGACTGCTACAGCAACCCGAACTTCCCGTATGGAAGTGGGAGTTAATTACTATGGATTTCATTACCAAACTCCCTAAAATGACTCGACAACATAATGCTATATGGGTGATTGTGGACCGTTTAACAAAGTCCGCACATTTCATACCTATCAATGAGTCGTACTCAATGGATAGATTAGCACATATTTATGTAAACAACATCGTTGCTTTGCATGGAGTACCACTGTCCATAACTTCTGATCGAGACAGCCGTTTCACGTCTCATTTTTGGAATAGCTTCCAACAAGCGCTTGGTATGAAGTTAAACCTTAGCACCGCCTATCACCCACAAACTGATGGGCAAAGCGAAAGGACGATTTAAACGTTGGAAGATATGCTCCGAGCTTGTGTGAGGACCTAGGTGGAAGTTGGGATGACCACTTACCCTTAATGGAATTTTCGTATAACAATAGTTGTCATGCAAGTATTCAAGCCGCACCATTCGAGGCATTATATGGTCGAAAATGTAGAACGCCCGTGTGTTGGTCTGAAACTGGAGATTATCTGGACCCGAGATAGTCCAAGAAACCACCGACAAAGTTATTCAGATCCGTGAACGACTTAAGACGGCACGTGATCTCCAAAAGAGTTACGCCGATGTCCGTCGTAATCCGTTAGAATTCAATGTTGGTGATAAAGTTCTTTTGAAAGTCTCGCCATAGAAAGGCGTAGTTCGCTTCGGCAAGAAAGGAAAGTTAAGTCCTCGATTTGTTGGACCCTTTGAGGTACTTGAACGAATTGGTACTGTTGCATACCGATTACGACTACCCGAGGAAATGCAATGGATACACGACGTATTCCATATCTCGAACCTGCGTAAATGTTTAGTCGATGAATCTTTTACGATGCCTTTAAAAGATGTGAAAATAAACGAGAATTTAAAATTCATTGAAAAATCAATTCAAATCAAAGATTCAAAAGTAAAGAAACTTAAAAGACGAACCTTGAAAATCGTGAAGGTAAAATGGAACTCGCGAAGAGGGCCCGAGTATACTTGGGAACTCGAGTCCGAAATGAGAAAGAAATACCCCCACTTATTCTCGTGAAGCAATCTCGAGGACGAGATTTATTTCAAGGTGGGGAGGATGTAACATCACGGAATTTCGAGCCAAAAATGTCAAGAATCAAAGTCTAGGGATCAATTCTGCCAAATTCCAAACTCCAAGGTTGAAAATGAAAAATCTGTTTTCTTGTCCAATCGCGCTACGCGACCGGAACGCGATGGGACTTGGTCAAAACTTCTGGAAGAAGCAAATAGCGATACGCGATCGCTGTTGGATCAACGTCATCGCGTACCGCGATGACATGGTCTGACATGTTGTGACACGTGTGCCACGTGGCACACGGTGGCATCGTCTCCCGCCACATGTCACCATGTGGCAACACGTCCGCCACGTGTCGTCACGCGGCGTAATGACTGCCACGTGGCAGGTCTACTAGGTGACTGGCCAGGCCTACGTCGCGCTACGCGACGGGCCAGCCAAGACGCGATGGGATCCAAAATCTTGCCTATAAATAGCAAGGTCCGAGTCTTCATAATCCACACCAAAAATTTACACATACTACTCTCTCTCTAACATCTCTCTACACCTCGAAATACGTGCCCTCGATCCACCTCGATAACCATACCCGATTCCTCGTTTCCGTGCCATACCTCGATAATCGTGCCACCTCCCGATGATGTTATGCAAGAAGATGGTATTGGAGTGACGTCATGACAAGTTACCCTCGTTAAGCGTGCCGACGTGGAAGTGTTTGTCGTTTGGTGTGTTCTAGTAAAGTGTTGATCAAAGCGAGAGTTGAAAAGATCAAGCGGTGTCGAAGTGCTGCCCGAGTGTCTAGAACTATAAGCCGAGTAAAAGGTAGGCATAATGCCCGACTGAAATAATAATAAAATATTATAAAGGCTTGATACCCTAAGTCGGAATTATACTCGATGTTTATAAAAAGAAAATAAATTACGAATAAAAGAAAGAAATATAAAAGTATATATATATGTGTGTGATTATATATATAACTCTTTGTTATAAATATTATTTAAGTAATAATGAGTATTCTTAAATAATAAAGAAAAGAATACGTTTCTTAAAGAAGAGAAACGTAGGGTTTTTATAATAAACTAAAGGTTTATAAACATTACTTTTTAACTAAAGGTTTTAAAGTAAAAGAGTATTGAACTAATGGTTCATCGAGATAAATAAGACTAAAGGTTTTAAGCCAGATTGTATATCCGACTAATAAAAGTTATACTCGTACAATAGGTGTGAGATAGCAAGAGAAGGACTCACGGACGGTGTTGGAAACCGATCCCTATCAAAAGGTGAATACGCTCCACTTTTACAAACTTGTTTTCAAATAAATAAATGTGTTATGTGTAAAACTTTACATGAGATCAAGTATCTCTAAAAACATTGTAAATAAGAGTATAAGCCTAGCCCTCAGGCTGTAGTATACGTTTGTCTGGATCCTTACATATGTCGTTAAATGCGGTGGGCACATCGCACCACGCTTGGTCACGACCTCCAGCCATGATGGGCCGGACCTAAGTACGTTCGAGTGAGAATGACCATGTGTAAATTTATGGCACCTAAGTACGTCGAAACGCTGCGGTGTTTTGCTGGGGTGACCTAGTGTAGAGACTCGAATTTATAATGATGTTTGTTTAAATTTGTTATTCTTAAGCCAAGATGGGCCGAGGCTTGCGTAACCATAGAGGGGTGACAAACTAAAAGAAAATATTTTAGCGTCAACATATTCACCAGCAATCATTGCTGACGTATTTTTATAACATTTTGCAGGTAACCAAGAATAGAGCTTGAAGGACGAAGGGCTCAAGAATCCGATGGCTCGGATAATTTTGTTTAAATATTAAATATGGTGGTTTTTGTAAAACAAGTAAACAAGTAAAATTATATGGAACTTTTATTCCATCTTTTGTAATGTAAATATTAAATCTTAAATCCACATGTTTTATAAAGTCTTCCGTTTAAACTCGTAACTCTGATTTAATTTCAAATGTGGTACCAACTGTTGAGTCACACTCCTAGGCCCTAGTTGGCAGTGTGACATGAGAACGGGACCGTACCGGTACGGACCAGTCTGTCACACCCCGACCAAAGGCGGCGAAACATGCCGAGGTGTGACGGATTGCCCATAAGCGCATGACGCTATTTAAAACGACAACATTTAATCAACTCATTTAATTTCACAAAATCATAAGAAGTCATATAGCATGTTCATACAACAACCAAAACAAATCATAGCAAATATTATATTGTTCATTTTTGCTAATATCGTAATGGTCTTGATTACGTTTTCCTTCGAGCCTCGAGTCAACCAAAAGTCAAACCTGTAACATTGCATAAAATAAAGTTTATCAACACAAAGGTTGGTGAGACATTTCATAGTTTTGAAACAATATGTATATAATAGGAAATGCCACAACTTATATACAAAACGATAAAAAATAGCAACAATTAAAATAAATGAAATCACTAATAAGAATACATTAGCAACACCTTGCTATAAGAAAATACCAAATAGTCTAGGATTTTGTATGAAATCGTTAATAAGAATACATTAACAACACCTTACTATAGGAAAATACCAAATAGCTAAGGATTTATTAATTAACCCTCCAAAAGCGGTAAACACATTAGCATGTAAATATGTAAGCATAGAACACCAAATCAAGCATTTATTTAAGTAAAGTATATAATAAAGTTTGTAGTTTAAGACTCAAGTATAAAACATTTAGTTTGAATAAGTATGCAATATCACCCCCAAAACGAAATATGGAAAACGGGGAATGAAAATACTCACGTTCAAGTAATAAACTTGAAAGGTTGGTGATTTGGAGTTTAACCAGAACGACGGGTTTAACGAACGAAGCCTAAAAGAAAAAGAAGTCTTATATTAGAAAAGTTGTCTTGGAAGTCCTTAAAATAAAATAAATGTTGAAAAATGTAAACAATTAAAGTTAAAAGTTTAAAATGTAAATAATTAAGGATTTATAACAATAGTTCTTTAAAAATACAAGTTTGCTCGAAACCGGGTTAAAGTATCTAGCCTTAATATTTACTCAACCTATGTTAAGTAATAAGGTGGGTAAGAATGCAAGAATGCAAGTCCCTTTATCATATACTAAAACGGGTTTTTAACGAGTGTTCGGGTTGTTGGTTCGGGTCTTGATAATTGGTCAAATCCAAAGTCAACTTTCCAAATAATGAATGTTATGAGATAACTCAATAAAATTTAATAAGACTTAACCAAGTATGTAGTTCTATTGTTTTAGAACTAACAACGTCCGCTAAGCGAGTCTTCGGTTTTGTTGGTCCAAACTTTGTTATGAGATCAAGTTGGATCAAACATTTCCAAGTACTTAATAAAATAATTAAAATCAGTTTATAAAGTATTTTTAAAGATTCATACAAGTCTTGATAGCTAAAAACACACTTGTGTGTCTTAAGTGAGTAACAATCGGTTTAGTTTGGTTTGGTTCGGTTTCCATCTCACAATAAGTTCATGGATGGTTGCCACATGCCCAAATATCAAATAACTTGTATAATAATTTATAAATGATGATACTTAAGTTTTACAACCAAAAAAAGTTAACAATAACCGTAGAACTTATAAAAATGATTTTAGAAACTTAAATCTAACATAAAGCATGTTTAAACAATTATTTAACAAAACTAGTAAACAAAACTAGTAATTGAAGTGATGATAAATCAAACTATGTGTGGCTAGTATTCTTTGTGTTCTCTCCCGAATTGTAAGGGTTTCAATTGGTTACTTGTTATTCATTTATGTTATCTGTAGGGTAGTATTTTGATTCTATGATTAGATTGCTATGGTGATTATAAGTTTGATTAGTAATTGTTAGTATAGTGTAAATCCGTGTTCTTGGTGCCATAGGCAATCGAGAATTATTAAAAGAGAATTAGGATTATCTATATAAAACTAATTATTGAGTGACAACATTTCGTTTTTATAATCCAAGTACTTAGTCCTCTTTTATCACATTCAAACGCATTTTCACGAACTATATTTTTGTAGTTCATCCCACAGGTAAACGTTAACTTTATCAATATTGAAAACCTGAAATCGGGGGAAAGCATTGTTTCTCATATTGTTTAAAACTTGTTTATTGCTTTAGCTCTTTTTGTTTATCAAAACCAAACAACCAAATCTTTGAATTTATTTTTGCACTTAGTTTAATATAGATAAATTACTGTGCTACTTAACAATACATTTTCCACAAACACCTTGTGTTCGATACCCGCTTACTACTCTCTAATTAGTTGTAATCGGTTTATTTTTGAGTGAGTCTTCGACCTCACGTCACTTATGACTCGCCTTTATGACTCACATTTCATTACACACGTTTATGACTTACACTTTATGACTCGCATTTATGACACGCTTTTATGACAGCAATTTATGACACGCAAAATTGCGAGTCATGGTATTATTTAAAAAAAATATTTTACTATTATTATTATTATTATAATTATTATGTATACTAATATTTAAATTAATGAAACAATTATACAAAATAAACCTTTCATTTCATTTCTTAATCAAACATCCTACATAAAAATGTTACAAAAAATATTTGTTTAGTCAATACAAGAAATCATTCTCGGAAAACAAACTGAACCGCATAGCTCGACCATTCTTCACGAACCGCATCAAAATCCGCATCCGTGTATACCTCTTTGCCTCCATCAACCTAAGAAGAAAAAAAAGACGTTGCAAACTTGGTCGGGTCAAAACATATTCGATCAAAACAAACAAATACAAACCAATAAGCAAAAGAGTAAATTACACGGGTGTGCGCTGATGTACATGCGCATTTGAGAGCGTTAATACGTTTGTGTTATGCATGTTTGTGCTGTTGGTAAGTGTCTACTTCAAAATACTTTTAAGTGGTTCTTTACATACATGGTTAGCAAATTAAAAGGGTCAAATTGTGATGATAAGGATGTGTAAAGCTGTCACATTTAATTAAGCTAAGGCATTTCCAAATTAATAAACTACCATGAAAATAAATCATCAATTAAAAAGAAGCATAATCTACTCATTAATAAACTACCTGAAACCGTAGACAAAACAACGAAGATCAGTAATTGACACAAAAAGTTACAGCACCAAAAGTACATGGTTTGACACACTAAGTAATCCGTCATTCTTGTGCATATTGCAAACTCTTTCTTCAACGCAACACTTAAATTAAACTATTTATAATACCTTGAGAAGCCCCATATCTTTGTCCAAAAACCATGTATGCTGGCATTCAGGTGCCACTATCAGAACATGTAAACGGCCAAATGCACAATCTCTAACTGTTGCCTAAATCGATCTGCAACAAATAGTTACCAAAAAAAATTAAAAAAGGAGTAAAAAAACTCATAACTACTTTACAACAATAACTAGTGACTTGCGAATAATACTTTAATTATACGCTTGTTTTACTAACAATCTGCATATTCACAAAATGATGCATTATATATAGTACCCCTGTGTGATTCAAGAAAAGCATAGATTAGGTTTGCTACAACAAAATGTCTAGGCACTTATGGAAAAGAAATAAATTTGAAGCATTATTAGGCCAACAGCAATTGTAGAGCACAATCTACAGTAGCAATTCAATAGTTTAATTAAACTTTTAGTAACTTAAGACTAATATTTATAAAGTAAAAATGACAAAGGATTATTACTATATGAAATTGACAACCACACCTTATTGGCATGAGCCATGACACGGTAAGATAAGATGTCTGAATACCTCCTTACAAAAGTAAATCACCCTTTATATACACAGCGTCGGTTGAAGCGGTGTTGTCAATGGGGGAATGAAAGGGGTACACCAGCAGCCTTCAATAGAAAGCCAGAACTGTTCCTGTCTTGCTCCATAAAAATCATATCGGATAACCGATGGTTCGCCCAGATATTAGTTAAGACAGCAAAACAGAACTATTTAAAATCGAACTATTTAAAATTTGAATTGAATTTGTACAAAACATTAGTTTTCGATTCAGTTTCAACCTTCATTCTATTTTCCTTTACCTACTTAAAAGTAAAAAAAAATAGTTAGGTCCTTACAACCTGCTAAGTTTACAAAACAAATTGATATATTCTTATTTATCCCTAATAAGAACAAACTCATTATTGATATAAAAAAAGAGCATATTATCACATAAGCATAACTAATATACTTCAATGGATTTGATAGTTGCAACAGGTAGAAGTTTACTTCTACCAAACTGTTGTTGTGAAGATTTTACCAACATTGTTTAAAAGTTGGTTCTTATTAGAGTTTTCTTTTCTTTTTAAAGGAACATGTCTGCCAAAGTTGATAAATATTTAATAATAAAAAATCAAAAGGCAGGTTAAAATATGGTGTGCAAAAAGACATCCAGTCAACAGTTTGAAACAGGGCATCAATACTTCGTATGAATATTCTCAACTTTTGTCATATAATATGGCAATCAATAGTTGTTAAAAGTTGATAGTTTCTGTCAAGGGTGTCGTGCTTGTAAGTTCTCGAACAATCCGCTGGCATGAAACCCCATGGACGTGTTGTAAGAGGACTTCTAATACCCCAAATCAAAGAAACCAAATCAATTAACCAAAATACATAGCATCGATGAGGAGCAAAGAAAAAAACAAACATGGATATTATATAAGATGCATAAACATAATTTATATCCTGCCTCGTTAACTTGATTATTATTGTTTAAATATTATTGAAGGAAACATCTATATGTTATTTAATAAAGTGTGCAGATCTATAGCAACTTAATAATACGACTTGATTAATAAAGTTAGTGTCTGGGCGGAAAGTAATTATTTGAATCCAGTCGATAATAATCGTAGGAAAACCTTCAGTAAGCAAAACTGTACCAGAAGGCCTGTACATTACTTTAACACATTACCTTAACCCTTGTTGGAATCCAAAACTCGAACCATTGTTGTCAGTCACTTGTGAATAGTTGCTTGCAGCTGACCAAACCGTAACCTGAAATACCGTCCTCCTCCTCGAATCAGAGGAGCATAGACAATCAACCAAGATTAAGGAGAAAATGATGTACACGGAAATCGCAATGGGGCACTATTGTTCAGTTCATAGATTCGATGTGTAGTTGAGACCGACTTTGTGGCCTTCGGCTTCCCTCTACCGCCTTTCTTCGATTCCGAATCAGCCTTTGGCGTGAATGAGATCTCTGATTGCAAAACCCTAACTCCCAATACCGAGTTACTGCTTTTTGAGTCAATGATTTATTACAAGAGAGTCATAAATATTTGTTTTTTTTTTTAATTTTATGACGGCTGCTTAATGACTCGCAAAAAAGTAAGTCATAAATCTTTGTTTTTTTTTCTTTTTATAACTGCTGCTTAATGACTCGCAAAAAAGTAAGTCATAAAACTTTGTTTTTTTTTTTTCATTTTATGACTGCTGCTTAATGCCTCGCAAAAAAGTAAGTCATAAATCTTCTAATTTTTAAAAAACATGACTCCTTTTTTATGACACACACATTTGCGAGTCATAAATAGCCGCAAGTCATAAATTGTTAGTCATTAAAAGCTATTTTTCTAGTAGTTACTCTAAACATGTTATGATAGGCTTGTCCCTTGCTCCAACCATTTTCTTGTTAAAAGATTCACATAGATTGTTCAATAACATATCACCTTTTGCCCTTCCTGAAAAATGTGATCTTAACCAACTTTTAGTTGGGATTTCATTAAGCCAGAGAAACATATCAAGATTAGTTTTCTTAATGTCCTCCATAGTCATGCTGAAGTATGGAACATAATTGGCATAGGTTGCCCAATAAAACAAGACTTTATACACATCTCTCCGCCAGGTCTGCCTCAAGTTTTCGTGGATGTGTCTACAACAAAACCGATGCTCGGCCGTAGGGAAACTTCTCTCAACAGATTGAATGAGTCCCCATAAGTTTCAAAACAACATTTTGATGTACTATGAGTTTGCCTATTTAAACAGAACTTAAATCAAGACATACCTGATGTGCGAAAAAATATATATAAATATTAAACACAAGTCGCAACTAAGCTTTAAAAACCAAACAATCTATCCTAGTTCACACAAACGGCAAGTGTACCGGTCGCGTATAGCACAGATAAGGAAAGTCCGGATATCGAACTCGAAGACACGTGAAAACGTTTATAATTACTAAACTCTAACCAAGACTCACCAAAACATTTAATTAATTTATTTTAAATGTAATTTAACTACTTAATTTAACTGAATGAAAACTATTAACAAAACTTTGAAAACTTTGATTTAAATTCAATGAACAAAGACGTCTACCTAGGAATGAATCATATTGATAGAAATAACAAGACAATGGATTGAAAATATTCACGACACCGGTTATAAAAGATGACACAACTAAAACTTGTTTAAGAAAGTCAAATTACCTCTCAGTCTCTCTAACAAACTCTAACTTATTTTAGTTGATTTTAAAGAATAAACCGGAAAAACAATTATTAACGTGTTCAAATGACGACTCACCTCTCGGTCTCATCGACACACTATCCTAATGGAAACGAATACTACGCAACCAAGGATAGAGGAACAATTTAACTTAACCCAAATTAAACCAACTAATTGCACATAAACACTCAAACTTGACAAGACAAAAACCCGCTCTCGCGCAGTCTTAATTCTAACAAGTAAAAGCAACGAGACAATATTACTTCTTATCACCTCTCGGTCTCAAAGAAGATGTATTTTAACTGATTTTAGATGATTATATTACCCACTTATCCCTACGGTTGTACACCCCGCAAATAAATCCGAAAAACCAAGTCAAGAGTTTAACAAGCAATCAATTAATCAAAACTAATTCAATTAACTAATGCAAGAGGATTATAAGTAATAACAAATAAAACACAGCCATCACACACAATCTAATTTATGGTTTAGTTAAACTTTACATCAATAATTCAAATCTTGAACATTAACAATCCATTAAACAAGTCAAAACTACTCAACAATCATCTATCCTAGGTAGAACAAACAAGATTAGCCTAACATTGATTTTGGACAGCCATGCATACTTAAGAAAAACATCATAAACATCATCATAAACATAATCAAAACCATTCAAGATCCAAACAATATCAATAACAAGTCAAACAATCAATCAATTGCAAAACAATTCAAAACAAAAGACCAAATCAATAAAGTTAGGGTTCTTGAAAAAACAAGTAAAGTTTATGGATGTTTTACTATCAAGTATGGCTGAGATTTATGATGAATAAGGTCCCTAGTAGCTGCCCAAGATCACCTATGATGTTCTCCTTCCTCTCCAGCCGCCAAAGACCCTCAACAGCCGCCGCCTCTTTCTTTTTTTCTTTCTTCTTTGCCGGCTGCAGGTTCCGATCGAAATTGTAGTTAGGGTTTAGGGTTTTTTAATTTCGGGTTCTTGATTGATAATTGGCTGGAAACTTCATTAATCAACTTAATATAATATTATATAAGGTCTTTAAGATGTGGTCTTGGGTCGGGCATTGACTTATAAGTTTGAAAGTTGAACAATTAAGCCCCTAAACTCTTCAATTTAACTCTTTTTTCCACCAAACTTCATAACCTACAAGAAAACAATCATCTTTGTAATATTAAGCATAAACAAACCATAAAACTTAATAATTAAACTAAAAAGCAATTAAAATATGATAAAAATGATACGGAAAGTAAGTGTGTTTCACTACACATCAAACATCCCCACACTTAAACCTTTTTCGTCCCTGAAAAAGTCTAATGCAGTTGGATCAGAATCGGAAAATCAAAGTTAAATCAAACATATAGGTTATATTTTAAAGCTCAGAAAAGCGCAAAAACCGCGATCATCGATATTGTTGTCCACCTAAACCCATGCCTTAATCTTTACCGGGACAAATAAGATCCGACAATAATATTACTTAGTGGTTTACACAATTAAGACCCGCTTATTTTCTGCTTTTACCGGAGCAGACCACCCCAACTTGACTTAAACCTCAAAATTAGCAGAATTAAAACTTTATTGCTCCATATTTATGAATAGTTAAGACGATCAAGGGTATTGTTTATCCACCTAAGCTTAAGCATCAAAGTCTACCAAGCAGCCATTAGATATGATTAGGGTTCAATTATTTATAGCCAGTGCTCCCCACAACATGACATACCCCCGTTATCAAGCAATACCCCAAATCCATAACCATAGGTGAGTATGCAAAATTTTATCTGTAGGGCTTACATGTAGCGTGTCCCTTGTGGTCCGTTTCTTAATGGTAATGAGACGCGAGCAAGGGGACCCCACATGACTAACAGCGTGGATGATCAAGTCTGTAGTGTATTTGTACTTTCGTACTTTTGTGATCATGTTTTATAGACTTATAAGGGTTTGCTCTTTGGCTTTATTTTAAATATCCATAACCCCACTTAGGAATTGTGAATACCCAGCTAAATAGATTGCATACAGACCCATGGTCTCCGGACCCGAAGCATCCCATCAATACAGGATTTAAGGTTATAAAACCATACGCCGATGAGGTGTAAAACACTAAACTAGCATTTTAAGATTTATATCACAGGCTACACGGCATACTCTAACGTTAAACCTACCCAAGCATCATATGATAACGTATTCAAATTTTTAAAAACTCATGATATTTCCACTTTTTCATACCAAAATTTGAGGCTTGAGTATGGCCCGACCTTTCATTGCTTATTTTCCACGGACAAAACGCTTTACCCACAAAAGATTTCCGTTTAACCGTTTTATCAAATTTGCCCTTTCATTTTCAAGGCTAAGCCTACCGACACATCCCAAGTTAAGTGCGTTTTCTTTTATTTATCTCATATTATTAGTAGTTTGAAAAATCGATTTCCGATAAATATCATCATCTCCTACTTTAATGCAAAAGAAACTAAAAACAAGGGACATTTTTTCTTTTTTTTAATTTTTATTTTTTTTATCAAACTTGAACAACGTAAGAAAACGAAAAACAAGTGAAAACTTTTTATTTTTTTTTTAATTTTTATTTTTTTTAAAATTTTTTTTCTACAACTAAGTAAAATAAATTCCTAGCCCCACACTTAGAACGAAATCGTCTTCGATGAGAATAAGGAAAAGAAATAAAATAAAAATAAAATTTAAAGCATAAAACTAAAACTTGAAAGAACAAAAATTAAAATAGAGAACGAGTTACTCCCCTGGTTTAGATGCAGATTCTTCATCAGCTGTATATGACTCAAACGAACGACCGTATAGCATTTCATTCGCGGCCGCAACCTCGGGTGAACCAGTTCCAAAACGCCATCAGAGCTACCATGCGCATAATAATACCTGTAACAACTCAAACGCGCTCGCATGTAGCGGCGTGCAAAACAGAAGACAAAAACATAAGAAATAAACATATTTTTGTGTTTTTGAATTTTTTTAATTTTTTTGATTTTTATTAAATATTTATTTTTTTTGTATTTTTTATGTTTTTATAAATAGAAATAAAACAAATAAAAACAGAAAGTAAAGGGAATCATAATACAAACTCTACAACTCGGGCTGTCTCCCGAGTGATGCATCCATCACGACTATTCCTCGGTGAATGAGTCAAGGTAGAACACCTCGACTGTCTGATCAGTTATCGGCTCTCCAATATAGTGCTTCAATCTATGGCCGTTCACCTTAAACTTCCCGATTCGATCTTGTATCTCAATCGTGCCATACGGGAAAACCTCAGTGACCGTGAACGGTCCCGACCATCGTGATTTCAACTTTCCCGGGAATAACCTTAACCGTGAGTTATACAGTAAAACCTTATCCCCACACTTGAACTGCTTATTACCCTTCAATTTCTTGTCATTCAGTTCCTTCGTATGCTCCTTATACCGAAATGATTGTGCATATGCGTGATCCCGGAGCTCCTCTAATTCATGTAATTGATGGAAACGATTACCCTCTGCGGCGGGTAAATCAAGATTAACCCGTTGAAGGGCCCATGAAGCGCGGTGTTCCAATTCAACAGGAAGATGACAGGCCTTCCCATAAATCATCCGAAATGGTGTGGAACCAGTCGGAGTCTTGTAGGCTGTACGGAAGGCCCACAGAGCGTCATCTAATTTGTCAGACCAATCCCGACGATTTGAACTAACTGTTTTCTCGAGTATACGTTTGATTCCCCGATTACTCATTTCCACTTGCCCACTAGTCTGTGGGTGGTAGGCGGTCGCAAGCCGATGGGTGACCCCATAACGCTTCAACGCTTTATCCATCTGCGAGTTGCAAAAGTGAGTACCTCGATCACTAATCAATGCTTTCGGGACTCCAAAACGAGCAAATAGACTTTTCAGAAAACGGACTACCACTCGGGCATCATTGGTGGGTAGAGCTTTGGCCTCAACCCACTTAGACACGTAATCGACAGCCACGAGTATGTATTTGTTTCCACGCGAAGATGGAAACGGTCCCATGAAATCAATACCCCAAATATCAAAAACCTCACAAACTTGAATGGCATTCTGGGGCATTTCGTTTCGCGAAGAAATGTTGCCGACACACTGGCAACGATCGCAACTCTTAACGAACAGGTGAGCATCCTTAAAGATAGACGGCCAGTAAAAACCAGAATCAAAGACTTTCTTTGCCGTAGAACTCACACCGTGGTGACCTCCAGTCGGTCCCACATGACAATGGCTCAAAATTTGCCATCCTTCCTTGACATCCACACACCTTCTAATAAGATGATCAGCACCAATGCGGAAAAGATATGGATCGTCCCAAAGGTAAAATTTGATGTCAGCAAAGAATTTCTTCTTTTGCTGGTAAGGCATCTTTGGGAGGTATCCGTCAGCGAGATAGTTCGCGAAATCAGCAAACCATGGAAAACCTTCCTCTTGTGCAGTAACGAACATCAGACTCTCCGTCGTAAAACGATCGTCGATCCTAACTCCTGAATCTCCTAAATCAACTCCCTCTAGTCGTGAAAGATGATCAGCCGCCACATTCTCGGCCCCCTTTTTATCACGGATCTCTATATCGAACTCTTGAAGCAACAGGATCCATCAGATAAGACGAGGCTTAGCATCCTGTTTACTGAAAAGATATCTAATAGCAGCATGATCTGTATAAACAATCGTTTTGGACAAAACCAGATAGGACCTAAATTTTTCGAAAGCGAACACCACAGCTAAAAGCTCTTTTTCGGTGGTGGTATAGCTTTCCTGTGCGCCATTTAAGGTCCGGCTCGCATAGTAGATCGGATGGAAATGCTTATCCTTCCGTTGTCCAAGAACCGCTTCGACTGCGAAGTCGCTTGCGTCACACATCAATTCGAATGGTAACGACCAGTCGGGAGCAACCATGATCGGGGCGTTAACTAGTTTGTCTTTTAGAAGATCAAACGCCTCGATACACTGCTCAGAAAAAATAAATGGAGCATTCTTCTCCAAAAGTTTGGTCATGGGTCTCGCGATTTTAAAAAAATCTTTGATGAACCGGCGGTAGAACCCGGCATGACCTAGAAAGCTACGAATTGATCTCACAGAAGTAGGCGGGGGAAGATTAGAAATTGTCTCGACCTTTGCCCGGTCAACCTCTATCCCCGCACTTGAGATTCGATGACCTAGAACAATGCCCTCGCGAACCATGAAATGACATTTCTCCCAGTTAAGGACTAGGTTGGTGTCAACGCAGCGGGACATCATCCTCTCGAGATTTGATAAACAATGATCGAAGGAACTCCCAAATACGGAAAAATCGTCCATGAACACCTCCATGGAGTCCTTGATCATATCATGGAAAATGGCCACCATACACCTCTGGAATGTGGCCGGAGCGTTAAGAAGTCCGAATGGCATACGTTTGTAGCAAACGTTCCGTAAGGGCAGGTGAAAGTGGTTTTCTCCTGGTCGTCGGGAGCTATCGGAACCTGAAAGTACCCCTGAGAAACCATCTAGGAAGCAGTAGTACTGCTGACCTGCTAAACGCTCTAACATCTGATCAATGAATGGGAGAGGAAAGTGGTCTTTCCTGGTGGCATCATTCAATCGGCGATAGTCAATGCAGACTCGCCATCCTGTCACAGTCCTCGTGGGAATAAGCTCGTTCCTCTCGTTGGTGACGACAGTCATGCCACCCTTTTTAGGAACCACTTGGACTGGACTCACCCACGCACTATCAGAAATGGGGAAAATGATCCCCGCATCAAGGAGTTTAATGATCTCCTTCTTTATGACCTCTTGCATTTTCGGATTAAGCCGCCGTTGCGGCTGGACGACAGTTTTGAAATTTTCGTCCATGAGGATTTTATGAGTGCAGAACGAAGGGTTGATACCCTTGATGTCGATAATCTTCCAAGCAATAGCCTCCTTGTGCTCTCGTAGCACCCTTAATAACTTCTCCTTCTCGACCTCGGTCAGCGCAGATGCAATGATAACTGGAAGCTTCCTTTCTTCATCTAAAAATGCATACTAAAGGTGGGAAGGCAAATCCTTAAGCTCTAAGGAAAAAGGAGGACTCTCGACTGAAGGTCGGTCCATCGGATCGTCTCGTACGATCTCAGCAGACACGCCAGATTCAGGGGTATGCGACTCGGTGTCGTCATCTAAGGACTGATTGGTTACGGCAACCATTTCAATCTCTGGAATCTCCCTATCGAGGATCTGGGTGTCGGAGGCAGATCCTCCACAAATTTCGCTGAAAAACTCCCCGACATGCTCCATGATGGTATCAACGAAGTATAAAGAGTCATCAGCAGACTTGGGGTGTTTCAGTGACTGTCGAACGTCAAAGGTGACGTTCTCATCCCCAACTCTTAAGATTAATTTACCCTCGCAGACATCGATCAATGCTTGTGCAGTGGCTAGGAATGGCCGGCCCAAGATGACTGGGACACTATCGTCATCATTCATGTCCAGGATGACAAAGTCCACCGGGAAGATGAACTTGTCGACACGAACAAACATGTTCTCGACCACCCCTCGGGGGTATTTTACAGAACGATCAGCAAGCTGGATACTCATACGGGTAGGCCTCGGTTTGCCTAGTCCCATCTTGCGATACACGGAATACGGCATGAGATTAATACTGGCACCAAGATCTGCCAGCGCATGGACGACCGTATTATCACTCAAGATGCAGATGTAACACCCCGTAACCGCAGCGGAAACGTACACGGGATGCAACAGACACATCTGATATCAACAGCATTGCTTATAAAGAAAACACCACTACATTAATTTAAACGTATTACATTGTTCCGAGTTTCGTTACTATCTAGGTGTTATCACATAAGTTTTACCGATAGTACATTAACATATTTAATGCAAAATATAGATCCTTAATCTTCCACAAATAGCACACATCATCAAGCACGTATCACTCATTCCAATTTGGGGGTACCTAGAAAGCATGGAAAGAAAAACGGGTCAACTACGAATAGTTGGTGAGTTTCACTGATTTAAATAAACATTGACAATTTATTATAATAAATCATATATTAGCGATGTAATTATGCTGAGCCCACAAGTGAAACCTCTGACTATCACACACAATCCCCGTGGCATATCCCCCGCCCACGGACCCGTGACATATCCCCCGTCCACGGAACTGCCCCAAACCGCTATGTCTAACATTACATAGCAAAATATATAGATAACACCCAAAATAGACATGTGCAACTGGCTGGGAAACATCAGCAAATCCATGCCGGACCAGTTGGGTTTGTCAGACCAATAGTACTATTCACACTCTACCGGCTTTTAGCTAATCACTCGTGATGCGGGGCCTTACAATGTTAGCAACTCAGACAATTACCATCTTAGTACATTTCCGTACGATTCCCGTACAATAAAACATATATAAATACATTCATTTCCATGCGATCAGCATGTACTTAAACATTTTGATATAAACATGCCTTCCGCCCCGGGAAAATATTTAAAACAGTTCAGTAAAAAGGGGCTCGTGAAACTCACCTTTTTGGTGAGCAGAGATGTAATACTGGCACGGCTACCTGTCCGTATCTGTAATACGATCCCTAAATCGTTACCACACAATTTCTATTAATATAACTTAAATTCGTGTTAACCGGTACGTCCGGGGACACTGTTAACCCAGTACTGTACACGATCCGGGGGCAATGTTAACCCCGATACACTTCTCAGGACTTAGATTGTGATATCACTTAGAGTTCTTTAGTCAAAACTACCATTAGTTTGTTTTCTCGTTTTGCGTGCCTAGCACGGTTATTCGTCTTTATGTTTTCAAAAATGAGTTTGGCCACATACGGCCCGAAAATAGTTGTTATTGATATTTTAATTAAAGCGGTGAAATTAGAGCTCGGTTTAGACACCCCGTTTGGCCGCGGGGCCCGTTTCCGTCTTTAATATACCGGAAACGACTAAATCGGGTAAAATTACCCAAATCATCCGAATTACTTTCGGATGATTTATTTTTACTTGATTTACTCATTTTCATGAAAATAGTCCATTTTTAGGGTTTTTATACACCAGTCAGCTCGCTTAGGCGAACTTTGCCGGTTTACGCGTTTTAAGCTTTAAAAGTTTGTTTTTAAGTTCCATTTAGCACAAATAATTATCCGTTTAGTCTCGGATCTTGAAATTTTGAACAAATCAGTTTTTGACAGTAAGGAATTTTATAAAAATGTTTCCAGAATTAATTTTTATATTTAACATTTATTTATCTATTTTTAAACGTCATTTAAACACCAAATATGTCGAAAATACCAAACGACCTTAGAAAAATCCCAAATATTTCTGGGATGACTCCTTCCATCCACTTATTTTCCAGTAATTTTTACAGAACCAAAAACTCATTTTTCATGCCATTTTCACCAAAACCGAGCTAGAAAACCCTAGATCTCGTTTTACCGAAAAGCCTACTTAGACTTCTCCAATGGACCTGAAATTTTGTGTGTGACTTTTATATGTTATAAAAAGCTTATCTAAATTTTTCCAAAATTTTTCATGATGTTTATCTATTTTCACCATTTTTAGCCAAAACCGAGCATTAAATTCACCAAATATTCATCCTTTATTCAAAAATTACCAAAATTTCACAGATCTCATATTTTTATGTGTAGATAATCTCTGTGAAATTTCATGACTCAAATCTAAGTCTACCACAATCTGTCCAAATCTTACAAATCATACGAAAAACCGAACTACCTTGTGTTTCTAGCTTTAGATCGCAAAGATCTTGATTTCTAGCCTTTGCTAGCAACTAGATACAACACCTACAAGCACAAAAACACCACACCAAGCAAGTTATACCCACAATCAAGCCATTTCTTTCATGGTTTCGGTTAAGACATCAAAACAAAGATTTTAACCGTAAAAATTCGTTTTTGACTCTTTTAACTCCTTTCTTGGACCAAGATCCCTTGTATAACTTGTATACATCACTTGATCATGCAAGAATCGGTTTCATCTCGGGTTTTCACCCATTTTTCACTTGAAACCTCATTTTCTTGTAAATGACTCGAGAAAAGACGATGAACACGACTATAATCCGATCTTTACCTCGGTTTCTTGGTATAAATCAAAGGAGGTTGGATGAATGTGTAAAGGGTTGAGAGGATTTGGAGAGTTGGGATGTAGAAAAAAGAAAAATGAAATGTGTGTGTGTGTGTATTGGACCGATCGGTCCATTGTAAGGTGGGGGGGCCCACATCTCAAACCATGGCCACACATTTGGATTGTGTAATCCGGATAATGTTGTGGATAATCTGGTTCAGTTCGTTTTTCGGTTAAACACTTAATTCGGCTTAAAAATAAAATTTATATAAAACCGATTTAAAATCTTTAAAAACTTAAACCATGACATTTATTGAGTCAACACATCATATTGTCGGTCATTGTGCATCTTTTTCGGCTTGATCGATCGTCTCTTGCTTGGTTTGATGTTAAAGGTTTCGTTTAACGTACCGACGTACTAATAAATCGAAATCCTTTTTCTGTGCTATAATTCACTTATCCCGAAGCCTTAATACTTCGTAAACCTTACTAAACATCATATATTCCATCTATAACGTAATCCCCGATTCGTTCGGGTTTCAATAACCTTTCATCTGTTAATCGTAATTCCAATACGACTAACTGTACATTCGAGTATAATTCGTACTGGGAATCTTATATACTCGTACAAACACATTATAATTCATATATTTAGTTTTAAATAACACATAAATGGTATATTCCGGCTAGGGTATACCTGAATTTGCCGGAATTGTTACAGCAGAGAATTGTGAAACTCCCAGGATCGGACATCTTTTCAGGTAACTTTCTCTGCAAGACTGCAGAGCAACCAGCACTCAGAGGAATGGAAGAGACTTCAGCTAACTTCTCTTTGTTTGAAAGAATATCCTTGAGAAACTTTGCGTATTTGGGCATTTGCGTAAGTGCCTCAAGGAAAGGAATATTAAGATGAAGTTGCTTCAGAAGATCAAGAAATTTGGAGTTTTACTCCTCGTCTCTATCCCTACGGACTCTCCCGGGAAATGGGAGTCTAGGTTTGTAGACTCTCGGTGGTGTGCTGGGTGATGGCTGGTTCTCGGCCTGTGCTGTACTTCCTGGGCTGTGCCTTTGATGCACCCTGGCCGGTGGAGACTCCAACTGAATCTCCTCGTCTACCTGCTCCTCTACATCTACCGCAGGCTCGTTAACGACTCCTCTCGTCGCCTCTTGAATCACGGGCTCGCTACGTGCCCCCGCACCGCTCCTTGTCGTCACAGCCTTCGCGAATGCCTTCGGATTTTGTTCAGTGTTACTTGGAAGTGTACCTGGAGACCTTTCATTTAGATGACTTGCTATCTCTCCCATCTGACGCTCAAGATTTTGAATTGATGCTCCTTGATTTCTCATGAATGACTCGTGTTCCCGGAATTTCTCTTGAGTTTCTTTGTGACGTAAGTCCTCTCGAGTCATGAGTTACGACAGCATCTGTGTCTGCTGTGCCATCATCTCCTCTAACGTGGGCTTCTTCTCACCACTACTCGGTCCCTCACCGGAATTCTGGAATAGGCTCTGACGTTGCTGGAAGCCGGACTGATTTCCGTTCCTCCAGTTGGAATTTTGGTTACCTCTCCACCCCGAATTATAAGAATTGAAAGAATGCTGATTTCGGTTTGGATTATTAACGAAGTCGACTGCCTCCTCCTGGAAACCTACGGGGCATTGAACGGTGTCGTGTCCCCCTCTACAGATCTCGCATAACTTACTTTTCACCTGTAAGTCCTTCACGATCTTTGCTAACGCTTCAACTTGTGCCGCCAGTGCGGTGCTGTTGTCGATCGAATGCATGCCGCGTGATAGGGAATCGACGGTTTTGGTACTCTTAACTGGTGGTCGCTGGTATCCACTCATTGCTAAACCGTTAAATAAGGCAATGCACTCATCCGTATCCTTCGTTGTTAGTAGGTTACCTCCTGCAGCTGTGTCGAGCATACTCTGAGTTGCGTACGTCACTCCGTTGTAGAACTTCTCAACAACCGCCCAGTCTTGTAGGCCGTGGTTTGGACATAACGCAAGTAGATTTTTGAACCTTTCCCACGCCTCGTAGAAGCTCTCGGTGTCCTCCATCTGGAAAGATTGAATCTGATTACGCAAACAAGCGGCCTTAGCCGGAGGATCGTATTTTTCAAGAAATTGGGTCTGCATGGCAGCCCAAGTAGCAATGGATCCCTGTGGGAGGGACTCAAGCCACAGACTCGCATGATCAACGAGTGAGAACGGAAAGATTCGGAGTTTTATGGCGTCTTCGGATATGCCGGCAAGATGAAACGTGTCGCAGATACGTGCAATACGAGTGAGATGAGAATGCGGGTTCTCGTGGAGCAACCTGTGAAACTGAGCAGAATGAGCAATTGTGTTCAGAACGTTAGATGGAATCTGCCAAGTCGTTTGAACTCCTATAGCTGGTGGAGCAATGCTGGATCTCGCGCCAGCATCGACCGGACGGGCCCGGTCTGCAACTGTCCTCCTCGGTAGTGGATTCGCGTCGCCCATAATCCTATCCCTAATGACGGGTTCAGAAAAAGTAGGAGAAGAAAACGTATTACCGACGGATGTAGATGAACTGGAAGACGGTTTTGTACGACGTCTCTCAAGAAGCTCTCTCTCTGGTTCGGGTAATCCTTCAACTTCTGGTGGTCCTAGAGATCGAGTCCGTCGCATACAACTATTAAAATAAATGAAAGAAATATTATAATACGCTAAACTATTTTAAACTAACAAACAGAACAATTAAGAAAGACAAGTAGTAAACAAGGCAAGTCCTAACTCGAGCCGTTCATAATACGCCTCAAACCGTGTCCCTGGCAACGACGCCAAAAACTTGATCTGCAAAAAAATATATATAAATATTAAACACAAGTCGCAACTAAGCTTTAAAAACCAAACAATCTATCCTAGTTCACACAAACGGCAAGTGTACCGGTCGCGTATTGCACAGATAAGGAAAGTCCGGATATCGAACTCGAAGACACGTGAAAACGTTTATAATTACTAAACTCTAACCAAGACTCACCAAAATATTTAATTAATTTATTTTAAATGTAATTTAATAACTTAATTTAAGTGAATGAAAACTTTTAACAAAACTTTGAAAACTTTGATTTAAATTCAATGAACAAAGACGTCTACCTAGGAATGAATCATGTTGATAGAAATAACAAGACAATGGATTGAAAATATTCACGACACCGGTTATAAAAGATAACACAACTAAAACTTGTTTAAGAAAGTCAAATTACCTCTCAGTCTCTCTAACAAACTCTAACTTATTTTAGTTGATTTTAAAGAATAAACCGGAAAAACAATTATTAACGTGTTTAAATGACGACTCACCTCTCGGTCTCATCGACACACTATCCTAATGAAAACGAATACTACACAACCAAGGATAGAGGAACAATTTAACTTAACCCAAATTAAACCAACTAATTGCACATAAACACTCAAACTTGACAAGACAAAAACCCGCTCTCGCGCGGTCTTAATTCTAACAAGTAAAAGCAACGAGACAATATTACTTCTTATCACATCTCGGTCTCAAAGAAGGTGTATTTTAACTGATTTTAGATGATTATATTACCTACTTATCCCTACGGTTGTACACCCCGCAGATAAACCCGAAACACCAAGTCAAGAGTTTAACAAGCAATCAATTAATCAAAACTAATTCAATTAACTAATGTAAGAGGATTATAAGTAATAACAAATAAAACACAGCCATCACACACAAACTAATTTATGGTTTAGTTAAACTTTACATCAATAATTCAAGTCTTAAACATTAACAATCCATTAAACAAGTCAAAACTACTCAACAATCATCTATCCTAGGTAGAACAAACAAGATTAGCCTAACATTGATTTTGGACAGCCATGCATACTTAAGAAAAACATCATAAACATCATCATAAACATAATCAAAACCATTCAAGATCCAAACAATATCAATAAAAGGTCAAACAATCAATCAATTGCAAAACAATTCAAAACAAAAGACCAAATCAATAAAGTTAGGGTTCTTGAAAAAACAAGTAAAGTTTATGGATGTTTTACTATCAAGTATGGCTGAGATTTATGATGAATAAGGTCCCTAGTAGCTGCCCAAGATCACCTATGATGTTCTCCTTCCTCTCCAGCCACCAAAGACCCTCAACAGCCGCCGCCTCTTTCTTTTTTTCTTTCTTCTTTGCCGGCTGCAGGTTCCGATCGGAACTTGTAGTTAGGGTTTAGGGTTTTTTAATTTCGGGTTCTTGATTGATAATTGGCGGGAAACTTCATTAATCAACTTAATATAATATTATATAAGGTCTTTAAGATGTGGGCTTGGGTCGGGCCTTGACTTATAAGTTTGAAAGTTGAACAATTAAGCCCCTAAACTCTTCAATTTAACTCTTTTTTCCACCAAACTTCATAACCTACAAGAAAACAATCATCTTTATAATATTAAGCATAAACAAACCATAAAACTTAATAATTAAACTAAAAAGCAATTAAAATATGATAAAAATGATACGGAAAGTAAGTGTGTTTCACTACACATCAATACCTTTTGTTGGTCACTAGTGAAGGTGATATTAGCATCACTAGGCAAGTCAAGATCATCTACAAGGTTCCTTTAGAACCATCTCCATGACAGTGGTCATTCTGCTTCCACTATTGCAAAGGCAACCGAATACAAGAAATTGTTACCATCCGTACCAACAGTAGTCAAAATATGTCCATGATATTTCCCTTTCATGAAAAAACCATCCAACCCTAGAAGTTCTCTCCCAAGCAATTTAAAACCTCTAACCAAAGCAGCATATATTCTTCTGAATTGCCTAGTTGGACTGTTTGGGTTAGAACAATTGTTCCACATCTAATTTATGGAACTCCCAAGGTTTGCTTTTAGAAGCTCATCAATATACGATCTAAGGTTGCTATATTGTCTAGTGTAGTCACCATCCTTCCTTTCCCAAGCTACTATCTTAGCTCTTCATAACTTGTCTTCTAAAACCTAGATTTGATGCTTCTGCTGGATCTTTTTCCTTCAAAGATTTGGCAACTATGTTCGTGGTTGTTTCAAGCTTAACTATGTTCGTGGTTGTTTCAAGCTTAGATTCAATCTCTTTGGCAATTATTGGCATGGTCTACAGACTAATAGATCGAATTTTCAGACACTCGTGTTGCTTGGGAATGGTCTTCACACACCAATTATCTTGAATGGAGGCTCTTGAGATATGCATAGCCAAAGGCAAGTGGATTTCATTTTCCTTTTTGTTACCTTGGTCTTTTCCTCACTTGTCACATTTGACCCCTCACCAGCAACCAAATTTGGATTGGTCCCCAAACATACCACCCTATACCTTATTGGTTCATTTTTCTTGATATATACAGAACTCTTCTTCCATGAAGAGCGTAAATCATAACCAACTCATTCAGCTCTTCCTTTGTCGGTATTAATTTACCAACAAAAAAGGGACACTCATCATTGACATTACTCATTTGTTTCCCCTTGAACTTCCTTACAACAGTATTTAAAAAACTCATACTCTCATCATCCGAGCTCTCATAAGCATTCATGTATGGATTTAAACGATTTTCGTCACTATTATTATCAACTTCTACCTCCTCTGCATCAAAATCTACAATAGCTTTATACAATCTCATGTTAACTTCTACCTCCTTCACAGGTCTTTGAAAATCAGCTGTATAATCAGGATCATTATCACTTTCATGTGATCCATCATGTGAATCATAATCCTCCTCATCACTAACTCTACCATCAATATCACTCACTTGAGGAACACTTTTTAAAGCAGTATTAAATCTAGAAACATGTATCACTTCTGCCCTGTTATTGGTTTTGCCATGTACCAGAAAAATTTCATCAATGTGATTACTACCTTTAACCGTATCAAGAACATCTTCAAAGTTATATTCTTCAACCAACAACTTCAACCCCAAATCCAAACAAACAGACAAATGTTTGTAATGAAAGTAATTAAATTTACCACAACCATATTGTAACTTACAAACTATTTCAACCAACATATCTTTAAAAAAAATTTCAACCTGAATGTCGTCCACACAAGTTATCTTACCTCCCTTGTATTTTTTTTCAGGTTCATTTATGAACACGCCTCCATGGGAAAGCTTTATAGTGAAAGTTGAGAAATTATCACCTATAACAACCAACAATCTCTCAATAACACCAACCATCACTCAACAAATCACAAATAGATTAAGCAGTAATTGCTTACCATAGAAGTCATCAGGGTCACAATACTCAATTTCTGGCCTATGACAGTATGAATGACGCTCCATTACTGCTTCCAATCACTTTCACGGCCGACAATTTAATATCTGATTATAAAAATACAGGGGGCAACAAGGATTTTGGACAACGATCGTTCAAATAACACAAGTAAAAACTTAATTTTAGGTTTATAAATGGTCAATTAGGTATAATAAAGGAAAAGAATGTATTAACCCCTTCACATAAACAAACAACGGAAGTTTGACTAACGGTAGGGGTCATACTGAGCCCACTGGGAACTTCAGAGGTTTAATACGCGCATTTTATGTTTTAATGGTTCGGGGGTACCCACTTTTAGTGCACGGTTTTGCGTATCGAGTTTTTGTATCTATCGTTAATGTTTTTATCGTTTATTTATGTAATAAAGATTAAGTTATTAATGTAGTTCGTTAAGGGAGTCGTCTAGTTCCTTAAGGATGTTTAATGAACTAGACTTAAGTTAAGATCACTCCTGATTCGTTAAGAATGTTTAACAAATCAGGGGGTGATCCGTTAAGGTTTATTTCGTTATGTATTGTAACGAAGGCGGTGTCTGATTCGTTATGGAATGTTAACGAATCAGACTCGTCTTCTATATATAATGGTGTTATTTCACTGTTTAATTTAAGTATTGAGTTAAAGTTAACGAACCCCTGCCCGATTTCTCTCTCGATCTTCACTTTAATCAATTCAATCTAATATTATATATACACCTAATATCAACTAATACTAATATATACAATCGATAACATATAATCAATAGCAACAATGAACTAGATCCGTTTTAATAATTATAACATACATATATATATATATGTATATATATATATATATATATATATATATATATATATATATATATATATATCAGATCTGAGATCTGGTGTGTTATAGGAGTTCACAAGTGGTATCAAAGCTTTCGGTTTTGTTCGATTGTTCTTGATTAGTGTGTTAATTCGTTATTAAAGGACGTTTAATTGATAATTTAGTATTATTGTGTTTACGATTTGAGTTTGGATCAAATTCAGTGTGAATTTGATTAAGATATGGATTGATTGGACTGGATTTGTGATTGGTAAGGTTTTGGGAAGGATTTGTGAGTAGGAATTGGATTGTGGATTGGTTTTGAATTGAATTGGTTTGGATATGTTTTGTTTTGGTTAAATTGGTTACGAGTTAAGTATAATTGGTTTACGGGATGTGTTGATTTGGATACGCGTTAAGTTTCTGAGCATTTTGATAGTTTATTTGGACGATTTGGTGTAGTAACGAGTGAGTATTATGGATTTGAGAATTGGTTTGGTGTTCTTTGTTTTCCAGATTTCTGGAAAATGAATGATGAATACTTAAAGATTTGAAGATTCACTTAATTCGTTAACATGTCTGGCTCATTCGTTAAGATCTTAAGTTGATTCGTTAATCATTTTAGCCAATTCGTGAACCAATTCGTTACAGTTTCTAATTCGTGTTACTTAATTCGTTACATTTTCTGTTTCGTGTCAACCAATTCGTGTGACACGTGTCTTACCTCGTTAACTGTTATTATAACAACTTTTGCCACGTGGCACAAGTTGTCAGAGGTTGTTACAAACCGTTGTAACAACCTGATTCGCTATTAGTTGATTCGTTATCAACTGTAGCTGGTTCGTTAAAGAAAAACTTCTGATTTTCTAAGTTTATTCTTAGTGATTCGTTAAAGAAAACCATCTGATTCGTTATTCTGAAATCAGATTCGTTAGTTTGGTTCATTGACTTATTGAGTCAAACTAATTCGTTACATGACTTAATTAGTGGACCAATTCGTTACTGATCTTCCTAATTCGTTAACTGTTTCAGATTCGTTAAAATCTTCCTGATTCGTAACCTAAACAACTCTTAATTCATTGAAGTTGTGATTCGTTAACCACTGTTCACAGTTCGTTAATATAATTTTAACTTTTAACCCTTGTAGTTTGAAAACATTGTCATTTAGCAACATGCCTGGTATGTATGCTTTGGCTTCACAAAATTTGTTAATGCAACAAATGTTGCAACTTGATACCGAGATAGGTTCACATTCGAAATGTCCAAGGTTGATGAAACTTAGCGATTTTGCTAAATGGGAACCCCGTTTCCGTGCTCATTTGGGTTCTGTTCATCCTGACTGCTCGTATTGTTTAGATGAGGTGTATGTTGTTCCAATGATAGGTGATGACATTATTGGCTATACACCTAAAGCTATCTTTCAATACTCACAAGAAGAGAAGAAAGCGTTAGAGATTGAGACAAAAGCTTATTCTACTCTTACAATGGCTTTACCCAAAAACATCTTTCACCAAGTGGGTAGCATAAAAATCTGTGCTTCCTTATTTCAACATATTCGTATGAGGAGTATGGGTAATACAACTGAGAGTAAGAAGGTAATGCTTAAGTTTCAATTTAGAAACTTTAATTTACTGAAGGGTGAAACTGTTGAGGAGATGACAACAAGATTTAATCACTTGATTGCTAAGACGGATACAATGAAATTGGAAAATTCTGAGGTTGATAAGATTCATACTATTAAGAGTGCACTAATGAGTTCTGATTCATGTGTTAATATTCCAACCACATTTGCTTACATGGCTAAGATCAATGAGGTTAGTAATTCTATCTCTGCTACTTCATCTGTTAAAGTCACTTGTGTTGAATGTGAAACTAACAAACCTAAGTTAGAGTCTTTAAAGAATCATAATGATAATTTAGTGAGAGAAATTGCTTCATTAAAGGATACTTATCGACAATCTCTTAAATCTCAAATGAGATCTCGAGAGAAGATAGAAGCTTTGTCGAAAAGTAACCATGATCTCAAGGCTGAGTTATCTATTAAAATGATGATTAATGATAAAAAATTTCAAGAAATCTTGAAACATCGTTCAAAGATAACCAAGCTTGAGAATGAGGTTCTTGCGTTGAAGAACAAGTTGGGTAAATTTCGAAAGTCTTCCTTTTTGCTAAACGAAATAATCGAAGTGTCTAGTAAGCAAAAAGATTCAAAGAAATGTATAGGTTTTGTTGAAATTCCACCACCTTTTCACAACGATTATAAAGTAAATCCTTTTGCTAAAAGAGAAGAAGATGTGATTGTTAAGGAAAATGTGATTTCAGAAAATGCTAAACCTGTTAAAACTGAAACTGTTAAAACCCATCTTGCAGCTCAAAAACCTCATGTTGAAAGAAACAAAGTTTTTGTTGAGAATGTTGACAAAGTGATTATTGAGGATGTGTTTGAACCTGAGGTGATACACAAGAACAAGCACATTCCAAGTTCTAATCACATTCTTTGTGAACCTCATGAATTTGAGGAAGCTGTGTATGGTTCAAACAAGCCTCATGTGAAGAAGGAAGAACAAGTGAAAGTCAAACCTGTGAAGGCAAAGAAATCAGAAAAACCAAAAATTTCTGATGAGGATTTGATGCGTTTCATCAATCCTACTAGTTCTAAGCCATCATCTGCTCGTGTGTAAGTTAAAGGGAATGAACACGATGTTCACTGAAAAAGATATTCAGATTAGTATCATTAAACATGAACTGATCGAAAGCGTCTTTTACATTGAAACTGACAAGTTAAAAGATCTTGAACGTCAATATGTTTGTGCCAAAACATTGAACTCATCAGACCCGTTGATTCAAGCAAAACAATTGTTAAAACATGCTAAAAAGGTTCAGTTTGTAAAATCAACTGGAACAGATACATTGAAATGTTTTTCCAATTGCTCTAACCTTGACTTCTATATGAAAAAGAAATCAGTAACTTCCGATGATTTGGCCAAACGTTTCACTGAAAATGTAAGTTATCAACCTTCTGTTGCATTTGTTTTTGCCAAACCTCATCATGACCGTGTAGACATGCGAAGTTGCTTTTTGTGTGGACAACAAGGTCATGTGGTGAGAAATTGTGGTCAACAGAAATCTCAGAATCTTCATCCTTTTGTCAAGGACCATTCGAAATCGGTTCCTGTGATAAAGGAGATTCTGAAACGACCCATGTCGTGTGAGGATGATACACATATCATGTTTTCAAACGTGAATCCATGTAAGGTAATTCATGTGAATGAAACACATGGTCAAGTGAAACCAAAATTTATTACAACTGAGCCTATATGTAAGAACACAAATTCAAATGTCTTTCAAGCTGTTTATCTAAGACAAAAGTCTAAGAAGCCGGTAACTTATTCTCAAGTTGCTGAACAACAGTTGAAATATGCTCAAGTTAATATTCCAAGAGAAACTCAAAAGGTGCCCAAGACCCCCTGGGCTGCCTTTTTGAACTAATCACTTTTACTTTGTGTGTAGGGTACATCCAAGACTGTGTCTGGTGAAAACTGGATTATGGATAATGGATGTTCTCGTCATATCACTGGAAATCTCGACCTCTTAACTAATGTGAGAAATATTCAAGGGGGTTATGTAGCGTTTGCTGGGAATTCTGGGGGAATGATAACACAAGAGGGTGAAGTTTCTAATGGTCACATTACTTTTGAAAAGGTCAACTACTGTGACAAGGTGGACCATAATTTAGTGAGTGTGTTGCAAATCTGTGATAAGAAGTACACCACGGTATTTACTGATAAAGAGTGTCTTATCTTGAAACCAGGCTATGTAATTCCCGAGGACATGGTTGTCATGTGATCACCTCGATCAAATGATATTTATGTCTTAAATATGAGTTCTAATGTATCAACGTCTATCGAAACATGTTTTGTCTCAAAAGCTACTGAGAAGGATTCTATTCTATGGCATCGTAGAATGGGTCACATTCATGTTCGAAAGATGAATTATTTAATGGCGAATGACTTAGTTGAGGGTGTTTCGTTGAAAAACTTTAAGTTATCTTATCACTTCATTGCATGCAAGAAGGTCAAGCAAAAGAAAAAGTCTCACCCATCTAAGTTATTGAATTCCATTGATACTCCTCTTGAACGACTTCATATGGATCTATTTGGTCATGTGAATCGTGCTAGTATCTCTGGAGACTGGTATTGTCTTGTTGTCACCGATGATTATTCAAGATACTCATGGGTGTTATTTATGAGTTCAAAGGATCAAACACCTGTTTTGGTACAAAACCTTATCACTATACAAACAAAAGGTGAGGAGAATTCGAAGTGAACTGTTACTGAATTCAAGAACACTGTATTGGATTTCTTTTGCATTCAAAAAGGAATTCACCGAGAATACAGTGCACCCTATGTACCACAACAAAACGGTTTTGATGAAAGAAAGAATAGAACCTTGATTGAAGCTGCAAGAACTATGCTTGCTGATTCTAAGCTTCCCGTCCAATTTTGGAATCAGGCGGTAAATACGTTAGGTTCAGCATCGTTCGACAATTTTGGAACACTGCTCAATATGTGGAGACAGAGAAACACATTGCTGCTGAGGTTAATAATAGACCTGTTCTTTTCTCTGTTGAAACCATTCGAAGGGTGTTACGATTTGATGACACGATTGATAATCCAAGCGAATACCACAAAGAGTTAATCAAAGGATTATTTGGGCGGTTATTTTATTCTGATGGTCTTGATGCGTCTATGTATAACAAGGCATACTTGTGTCCACAATACAAGTATTTACTTCATGTTCTCATACATTGCCTTGGTGGACGAAAGGCTGGGTTTGATGAATGTCGCACCATGCTACAATCAGAATTTGTTGCGCTTGTATTGAATAAGCCTTACAATTTCTCGAAATGATCTTTGATTATCTTACAGAAAACTGTATTCCTGGGAAACGACGCGTTAAGTTCTTAATGTATCCACTTTTCATCCAACTGTTTGTTCAAGATGCAATCCGGGGTTTGGTGATCGATCTAAATGATGTGAATGATAAGTTTATGTTGGACAACATGAAGGCCGACACCATGCGAAGGATGAAACAGTACCGTCAAGATCCTCCTCTTAGATTCAAAAGATTGATTGGTCATCAGGCAAATCCGGATTATGTATGTCCTGACAATGATCGCTGGATCCATGATGATTCGGATTCCGAGCGTGAGGAAAGAGAAGGTGGGAACGAGGATGATGATGATGGTGGTGGTCATGGTAGGAATGGTGATGATGGTGGAGATGGCGGTGCTGCTAATGTTATGAGTAATGCTCCTGCTTTACAATCGGTTGAGGTTGATGCTTCTTTAGCTGGTGCTATAGCAGCTCATCATAAACGAAAAGGAAAAGAGTTGGTGAAAGAAGGCTCATCGAAGCGTCGAGTGTCGGCTGGAGCTGGCATCTCATTTGGAGTTCAACCTCCAAGGTCGTCCACACCTCAACGTCCGGTGGTGCCGCTTACTCTTAGCACCCCGGAACTTACTTTGACGACCACGCTTACCTCGGACCCTAGGCTTGGTATGATTCCCCAATCGATCTTATCAAATATACCAAGGCCTCCGACTGCTACATCGGTGGTTTCTCCAACACCAATGATGATGCCTCCACCAGATATGTCATTTCTGAGGCTCAGTCATCCTCAGGGTCCAGTTCATCCTGTTCCTCCTTCTTTTAATGCGTTTCCTCAGGATCAGCAGATGGGTATGGTGTTGAGTATACTTCATTTGTATGAGAATCAAATGTCTGTTGATCGTATGACCCAAGAACGCATGATGGAAAACCAGAGGAAGCTGCTAAGTTATGTTTCCTTCTGACAAAAGGAAACAAAGGCCCTTTGTGAGATTGTTGAGTCTTAGGGGGTGAAAATCAAAGAACAAGAAGATCTTATATTGCAGCTTACGTGTAAAGATGATGAGCTTAAGAAGCTCAAGAATGATGACGAAGACCCAGATGCGTCGGGTGCTGGAGGAAGTGAGCCACAACAAGCTCATGGCTCGTCCTCTGGTGCGGGAACAAGTGCTGCTGATGATTCATGCAAGCAGATTATTACTTATCAAGACTATACGGCTGCCAAACCGATTGAGATGATCGAGGCCGATACAGTAATTTTTATTGATGGTGAGGGGTGATTAGAAGCATGGTTAATGCCGATGAGATTGTTGTGGGGCAGTTTGTTGAGAAGTCACTAACACGAGAGCAGATTGCTATCTTGTTTGGTCTGAATGATGAAGAATTAACCGTGTTAGAGACTGAGAAGGACATTTCATGGTTACCTCTTCTAGATGCTAAAATAAAGAATAAGAAGCTAAAGCTTAGATGAATCCACTGGCTGCTTATCTTTACAAACAAGTTGTAAATGGTTTTCCAATGAGAATTAGAAATCCACACCCTTAATCCAGTATTCCGAAAAAGCATCATAATGCCCCACATGTACAACGGTACCAAGAACACCCGCCATACTAGTCTTGACACCTGCATCCAGAATTGTTTGTAACAAGTTGAAGAAGGTTGCACATCACTTGAGGGAAGCAAATCAAAATACTACCGTATGAGTCGAGTTCTGTCCACCGTGGGTCCCGCCAACTCGTATCCATAATTTCTCCTTGAGGACAAGAAGAATTTTAGTGAGGTGGTTTGATGCGTTCCAACCCACTCACGTAACCATGTACCCATGAACCAATTAGCTATTTACTTTCCATTATTATTTACTTCGTGCACTAGTTAGTTATTATTATTCATAATGGCTTAGAGTTAGTGGGTTAGTGGTACTATTAGTTATGTTGGTTATTTCTAGCCATATAATGGCTTTGTTATTTCCATATTATAGTCATGAATGATGAAGATGTTTTAGTCTGATAGCCCACTATAACTCTTTCAAGATTCCTCTCTACTTTCTTTGGATTAATTAGTACATATCATATGGTACATTAAGACGACCGGAAATCAGTAGTAGAGATAGGTCGGTTGGTTGTGTCCGCAAAGCAAAGGGAGATCTAGAGACTTTGTTGGTTGGCTCCAACTATATTCGAGTGTTAACGCTTATAAAACAATAACCAGCCTTGAGCTTGACTCGATCTATTTCGCGTTTAAAAGTCCATGCTAGTTTATTTAATTAGTGAATAAGCATTATACTTTTAACTATTATGAATATTAAAACCGTCAAAATTATATTTATATAACGGTAATGCACAAGTACATTGTAACATCTATGAATTTTTCTTGTTAATAAACGCTAGTTTTCTACTCATTTAATAAAGTTATCGTATTCATTTCATCGTCTACCTTTATTATTGTTGAGTTATATGTTATTTATGGAATAACATTAACCTTGTATGCGTAATTATATGATCCTATATTCATTTCATCATAAACATGATTAATCGTTATTATGACACGTTGAACCGGAATGCCTAAATTAATATTTAATAACATGTAACAAATCATTTTGTTATTATTATTAATATTATTTTTAACCTAAGTATTTAAATAAACCACATGATTAAAAAAATGGAACATTCTATAAACTTCCAAGTTAAATCTTATTCCTCAAGTTGGTTTATCCAATTTTTTTAATTTGAATAAAAAAAGAAAAGAAAAAGAGAAAAATTAGTTGCAAAAGTGCCGTGCACTTACAATGCATACACATATATATTTTTTTAATTATTATTAGTTATTATTGTGATTAATATTATTAATATTAGTTTATCATTTAATCTTTAAACAAGTTTTATCTATATCTCAATTGTATTCAAGCCTCCTACTTTCCACTATAAATAGAGCCTCTCATTCTCATTATTTTTCACACCAAATCTCATTCTCTCTTTTCTCTCTAAGCATAAACAAGTAAGTCTTTATAATAATTTTGCTTTTCATTGATGTTTTTATACATTTTAGCTTTCTATTATGAATTTCTTCTTGTTTGTTCTTATGTTCTTGAGTTTTCCTTTGAATCTTCATAGTTGTTCATATACTTTCATCATGATCATCATAAATTGTTAATAAAACACTTACTTTTTGCTTTAAAAATTATGATGATCATGTTATTCCAAGAAATCACAATTATTTTTTCAAGATCTTGAATCAAAAGTATAATTTTTCCATGAACAACTATGAATATTATTTTTATGATCTTCGAAACTTATAAAATTATCATAACAATCATAAATTATAATATTTACACTTTAAACCCTATACTTTCATAAATGTCAATAAATATCATAGATTGTAATATTTACACTTTAAACCATATACTTTCATAAATGCCAATAAACATCATAAACTATAATATTTACACTTTGAACCCTATGCTTTCATAAATGATAATAAATACAAAAAAGTATATGATATTACACTTTTAACCTCATACTTTCTTATTTATCAAAATCATTCATAAAACATTTTGAGTTAGTATACAAATAGAGTATAAACCGGGTATGTATGTATCTGACAAGCAAACGGTTCTGCCTAAGGCAAGAGTGGCGTAAATAATCCTATTGGACCCGTGACTCTTACATGGGAATCAACTTGCTGGAGGTCATGCTCTCGGTTTAAAACATTCTAGTATGCGACAATCTAACTAATTTAAAAATCGAAACTTAATCTAGGGCATCCCGTGACCGGTTCAACTAACTCTTGCTCGTGTTCGTGTTCATCTATCAAGCAAGGTGAGTTCATAGCCCCTTTTACATATTTTTGAACGTTTTATACTTTGGGGTGGAAACATGCAACTTATTTATTCCATATTTTATAAATGCTATTTGATTCAAGCTTTATTCATAATATTCATTGTGTGTGATTATTACGAGTATATACTTAATCGCATGTACAACCATTAACTTGTTTAGCCCGTGGTAGTATGATGATAGATCTACTGGCCCGACCCACCCACTCAGGCCTCAGGTAGAGGCCTGTTTGTTCAGAATCCGACGATCGTTAAACGTTAAACATAATAGTCTAATCGTGGATTAGACGACTCGCTAATCGTGTCAGAGGTTTGTTGTAATCACTAAAGTATATAAAGTAACTTAACACATATGAAATGTTTTCAACATAATACATATTTTTCTATTTAGAAATCTATGTTCTCACCAACTATTTTTAGTTGACACTCTCGCATGTTTTTCAGGTAATGGAAATTAAGGAAGATTCTTGAAGTTTCATATAGGGGATGAGTTAGACTTAGAAGTTTAATGAATAAATTGTTATGTCATGTTTTCTATTTTGGATTATGTTTGGTTTTAACAACTTGTTGGTTTATTTTAAGAAGATTTTTTACATTTAATACTATGTGCATAATTTCAATCTACGCACGCCCCGGCGTTTCCGCCTTCGGCCGGGGTGTGACAGATTGGTATCAGAGCCTTGGTCGTAAAGAGTTAGTAACCAACCTACGTCTAAGAATGTCCCTTAGGTTGAAATTATGTTCTATTAGATGTACTAACTTCCTTTTTGTAGGTTCCCATCCGGATCTACACGAGATATCGCGTACTACGCAGGTGCGGAATCCCTACGTAAGACGTTACGAGTATAGAAAACAATACGATTAACACACGATACGAAAATCAAACACGTTGTATACCAACCTTAAACACGTGATACGAAGATCACTTGATTATAGACTCTCTCTCTCGAATACTCTCTGTAAAACTGAATGTTAATTGTTAACTAATAAGCCATAACAGATGGCTTATATAATCACGACAACTTCGCCTGGCATGTTCAGGCGAAGTTGTCACTAACTTCGCTTGTCTAACAAGTTCGCCCATATCAGCGAACTTGTTAGCAACTTCGCTTATACAAAACATAAAACATTACAAACACGATTACAGACACTAGACACTGAACTACTGACATCAAGCACCAACAGACTCCCCCTTGGCAGTAGCTTCATCTCTTTAGCTTCAAACACGTGTCTTGTAATCTTCAATCTTCTATCTTCAAGCATGCACTCCTTCTCGAACACAAACCGAGACAACTCTTTGATATTTCCTCGCTTCGTCTTTCCAAGCAGGAATATAAAAGATTTTCTTCTCATTGAGCACCTGCAGATCAGCTTGCGATAAGTTTACCAAATGCATCGGATCGTAAACTCTTAGCACCTCTTGTTCATCCTCGTCTTCCATCACTGCCTCAGCTGTCTCACAATCTACAAACCACCACTTTAGGTCTTTAAGCACATCCTTGGGTATTAGTTTCATCGGTACTTCTTTCAAACACCGGATCGGGTTATACTTCATAATCATCCAAGGTTTTCCATCAGCTCTCAAACCTCAATCCTTGTCTTCAACAAGTTTTTCCTTTTGTGGTTTTAACAGCTCAAATTTCTTCTCTTTTATACTTTCTTTCCAAACAAGTTTCCCAATAACTCTAGCCATATTATCGTCACTTCGATTGATTAACCCCAATCTGGCTAAGTCTTTCACTTCACATTCCGGCAGTGTATTCAACGATCTTAAAAGTCTTTTAAAATACTGAACACCGTCATACCTTTTAATCACGAAGAGCCTCAACTGCTCATCATAGATCCAGCAAATAATCCCTTTCTTCGCTTCAGCATAGCCTTTAATGTTGTAACTCTTCTTAAACATTGTAGGGACCGCCGGTTTCTTCGTTTTGACGAACCACTGAGCATAGCCTTCCTTCCATCTAGGCTGCTCTTCCCATTTCAGACTCATCGCTTCCAATCTGTTCACTCAAATCTGCTTTCTCAACATCTGGAATGTCATGCTCAATATTTTCCTCAACTATCTCTCCCTCTTCTATCTCTGTATCAATCACAATATCTCCACCAATCTTTTCTATCACATCACTTGGCAATACATCATCATCACCAACCAAGCTATCATCCATCTCCTCTACGTCCACCACCACCACATCATCACCACCAGCTGCAGATGTCGACTCCCCCTGAGTTGTGGAAGTTCCAAGAGCTTGATCAGTTCTTGGTAGCTCACCACCTGCATCTTTCGACGCATTGGGAACATCGTCTCTATCATTTCTTATCTTCGTCCTCAACTCGTCGCCTTTACAGCTCGTCTCCCCCTGAGATGCCAAGAACTCCTTGAAAGCATCTATGATTTTTCCATGTTGTACCAGGAGGGACGACTGCATCTGATTCTCTGTAACTAGGCGCTGAATAGCCTGGGTCTGGATAAGATTAATCTTTGACTGCTCTGCCATGACCCGTTCCAGTGCTGCTATTCGTTCTGAGTCTGAGAGGGTTGCATCGAAATCGAACCTCATATGTGAAATGTCTTGAGTGTACTGAGGAGGGATTTCCGATGTCACCGGGACCTCAGAAGTAGAAATAGACGTAACCGCAGGTGGTATCGTCATTGATAACCCTGCAGTGGCCACAACAGTCGACTCTATAAATTGTGCCACGACCTCCGATGGAGTAACGGTCGGAGGCGGCAACGAAACTATTTCCGGAGCCGAAAGTTGGAAAGTAGTGGGTGGGAGGCCAAATGTAGATGAGGTAGCCACCACGGGAACACCCGTAGCGCTTGGCCTTGTAACCTGTAGTGATGAGAAAACCATTGTCATACCGGATAGTGCTGGTGGAGTGAAACGTACCACCCTAGTGCTCTCACCGGCTCCTGATCCTGCACCTATCCGTTCCCTTCTTGACCTCCTTATCAACTGTTGTACCTCTTCCTCATAGTCTGACTCGTCATCATCATCTGTTCTCTTTCTTTTCCCATGTAGTCTTCTCTAGTCACCATAATCCTTCTGGCCTCTGCCACTTCATCATCAGAATCTGAGCCAGCCACCGTTGTAGCTGCCCTAGTAACATGCACAGTCGAGGCACGTTCAACTGGGACCTGAACGTTCTCCTCTGGATCCACCCGATCCATATCAAAGAAGCCTTGACCACCAAATTCTGCATCAAGGTCCACGTTCTCCTCCGGTGACACAACAGGAGCAGCAGGTATAGCTTGAGGTGCTCCTGCCTGTTGTGGTGCCGGGTCCCTAAACTCATCCCCACGAGCAGGCACATACCCCGGGTTGATTAAGTACCCAAAGAGTGGAGTATGGCGAGGACGAAGCTCAGGTTTGCTCCTCGCACTAAAGGATCTGCATTGGGCGAAGATCCATTTGTTTACACTCTCAACATATCGGATCGGACGGCGCTGAGGAAGCGTTGGAGCAACATGATTCAAGATCATTTGAAGGAATCTTGGATACATGATGAACCGCTCACGCGCCATCGCTCTTCGTTGACGATCAATCTCATAAAAGACCATCTGACTAAAGCTAAATCGCTTGTTGTATGTCAGAGCAGTCATTGCTGACTGCATGGTCGCGTGTCACACCCGGCCCTGAGCGGCGGAAACAGCCGGGCGCGCGCGAGTGGGGATTGATAATTAAGCACGGGCCATTGCAAACATTCAAAGTAAGATTTTCATTGCGCATGAAATGTTTAATACAAATACATTACATTGTTTAAAATTACATAAAAAAAACATCCAAGTATAAAACTGTTGAAGATTTCCACGCCATATCCCCTTGCGCGGCGGGAACAACCACGCGCATCGAAGGGATAGAACTAAAATCTTCCAAAAACTAGTTTTAGATGTTCAGCGTGAGGTGCTCTAAGCGTGACTCCGTGCGCTACCTAGTTATCTCCTGAAAGACACGTAAAAACATTTGAATCAGTATAAACTGAGTGAGTTCACAAGTTTTAGTAACTTGATAAATCGCATTGCATCATAGTCTTAATAAAAATCATATTGAAACACATTTCTGATTTCATGTCTGAACATATACTTGATAATCCGTATGAAAACATAGATCTGACACATTTCTGATAAAAAAAAATCGTTCCGCGGGCTACGCGCGAACATTACTGGGAATCGTGCTCGTCTGTGTAAGTGGCGCTGCCACTACGAGCGAAATAAGTAATACCGTCCCGCGGTTTACGCGCGAACATTTATGGAAATGTGCTCGTCCATGCAAAGTGGCGCTGCCACTACGAGCTAAATAATATAATGCCGTCCCGCGGTTTACGCGTGGACATTTCTGAAAAACCGTGCTCGTCTATGCAAAGAGGCGCTGCCCCTACGAGCTAATCAATAATACCGTCCCGCGGGTTACGCGCGGACGTTGTGCCGGAAAACAAGGCGCTCGTCCATGCAAAGAGGCGCGACCCCTACGAGCGGGCTCAAACCCATAGTACTGCCCCATGACCATACTAGGCACTCGTCCATGCAAAGAGGTGCGACCCCTACGAGTGGGTGGATCAAACCAGCAGTCCCTACCCTTAGAGTTCCAATGGTAAAGTGATCACTTACTCGAGTTCTAGCGCACATACATCGAAAACCTTAGATAACCGTTCGCATTGCTCATCATGAAATATAATTTAAACACATAATCGCTTGCATAGCTTGTAAGTATACCATGATAAAACATTATTTAAGTACGTGTCCCTCGCCCCGAAAACAGTTTAAAAACAGTGAAGACAGCGAGAATAGGGGCTGTGAGACTCACCTGTGGTTCTTGTTAAGGGATTAATCGAGATTCGGGTTTTCTTGGTGTTGGCCTCGGAATCGAAGGTCTAGAATACGATTAAATAACAAGTATATATATTAAGATCAAGAATTAGGAGAATATAAGGGTTGGAAAGCAGATCTCAAGGTTATATTCTAGGCTTACCTGGTAACAGGATCGGAAACGAAAACAACGGATGCTTGGGAGATGATTAGTGCAAGTTGCAGTTCTTAAGAGAGAAGTTTGAAGTGTGTTTTGGGTGATAATTTAGGTTACATATTTATAGGCAAACTCAAGGAAACACAATCCCTTGCTTTAGGGGATTGTAATCTCTTCATATCTAGGTGTAATGATGATAAAGTATGGAAATTATTATTATTTATTTAAGAGTGGAGTAGTGGATAAAAGATTTTGATTTGATTTGGACAGGACATGCAGGTCTGTGGTTGGTGGGAGTAGGGTGGCTGACAGTTGACTTTTCATGTTACAGTGTGCTTTTTCAGGTACTTTGTCAGTGTACAGTAAAAAGTGGAAAATCTCTGAAACACGCTACCGTTTCTTTTTGGGCGGGAGTAATCTCCTTACATCTGGAGAATAGACTAAGTATTCTGCGCGTATCACTTTGTGCGCATAGCTTTCTGCGTGAAGGACATTTCTTTGCTGCGGGTAGGTGCGTAACCTTCTCGCAGTCAGGGACATTGAGTTTCATTTGTAGATTCTCCAGGTGGTCTTGGTATTTCAACATAGTGATCAGTCATGTTGAAGTCAATTCCATCTTGGAGCTTCAGACAAACTAGCTCTCAATGTTCCCGCCATGCGGGGTTAGTTCCCCTTCCGCACGCGCATAAACGATTTGGGATACACCCGCCTTAGCATCATGCGGGACGGTCAACCCATTAGACAACATAAAGTTAAAGGATGCATAAAACCAATACACTCGCGCATGGCGCATATAACACATGCCCACGCAGGTTCTTAACATGGTGCGCTCGCGCAGGGCGCACATAACATGCCCGCGCTGACTAACATGGCGCGCTCGCGCACGGCGCATATAACAAATGCCCGCGCTGACTAACATGGCGCGCTCGCGCACGGCGCATATAACAAATGCCCGCGCTGATTCTAACATGGCGCGCTTAATATTTACAATCACCTAATTATTAGGTTGATTACTTAGTTTATAGGATTGGGAAATTTACCGGGTGTCACATCGCGCCCATGCCATCAGTGCCCGCCTTTCTCCCTGACATGCATACTATCATAACATGCATGAGAAAGCGCCACTGGTCAAGCAGAAATCCCTTCCTTCTCTGCGAATCCCCCAAGGGACCAGAATAACCCATCCTCAAAAATGCTCCATCGCGGAAAGGAGCTACAAACTCTGTCGGGTCATCCCTTGTCTCGTTTCCAAACCGCAGAGCCGCCCGGATATGTTCAGAAGAGAACTGAACAATTTGATTGTTTACTGTTGCTCGCATCACCGGGGGTTCGACTCTACAGTCGTATTCCACGGTCTGCCAGAAATCCTCAATGTTGGGCAAGGATATCGGCAGAGTTGTTGTAATGGCGTGGAATATCCTCGAGCGTAACAGAAATGTGATGATTTCGCGGAAATCATCAACTCCGCTCGCCTCCGGGTCTAAGGTGATATACATGTTGTGACCCGGGAAGAACTGTCTTTGTTGATCACCTCCGTCATCTCCGTCTGCACCACCTGCTCCAGCAACAGCAGCCATATCTGCAACAAACAGGTTAAGTTAGATAAACTTCAAAGCGAATCACAAGTTAGCCTGTTACCATGAGCGAAGTTGTGATCTATAATGTACAGGCGAAGTTAAAGGTGGGGCGAAGTTGGGAAACAACTTCGTTTCAACTTGAACTTCGTCTGATAACAGTTATGTAAAATGGTCCAGGCGAAGTTACGGATAACTTCGCCTAATCACAACATCGCCTCATAAACTGTTTCAAAATCAATAATCAGGCGAAGTTAAACCTCAGGCGAAGTTACGGATAACTTCGCCTAAACTGTAACTTCGCCGAATTTGAATCGGCAACAGTTAGGGATTTAGAACGACGTTTAGATGATGATTTCGGAGATCGAGGACTCCGAAATACATGATTTTATGAAGTTTTAGACGTTCATGCAAATTACTATCACGTAAAATCAAGTTTGAAAATCGGGTGTTTAGGTTTCAAATAATCGAGGTCACGAAACGGGTCGTATCGACCTGTGATTAACATTAACGACAATGATTATATGAATATGGAACCCTACACACCTTGAATCGGATTTGAATCGAGGTAACAAAAACTGATTTGTGATATCGATAAGTTCGCTGAAATATCTTAGGATAAGTTCGCTGGTTTTGAAAATTATGAAACTGTTTGACCTTAAAACTTCTTTATATAGGGCCACAGATGTATCGGCTAAGTTGTGGATAACTTCGCCTATAAGGCGAAGTTATGCAGAACTTCGCTGATATTAAAATTTTTCAAAACAAACCCCATAATTTGAACAATTTGCAATTAAGTTTTAAAACATCCTTTAAAGCGTTAAATGATACGATCAAGACCAAGTAACCAGGTATAAAATTATACAACTCCAAAAATAGAAAAACTTTTAAAATAAAGGTACACGGGATCAAATTTCAGTCTCGACAGGGACTACCGTGTTTTAGAAAAGATCCGAACAGGAATCATACTAATTTCGTGACTGTCACACAGATCCGTGTTCAGCTGTATTATGACATAAAGAAACAGGTTGTAAGCAGGTAATATACTTAAAATGGTTTTCATCGTTTCTGTGATACGAGTTAGGTTCAATTAAACTCAAAACTTAAGTGGGCAACAACTCAGAGATTATGATGCCTCCTATCTATTCTCAAAGCGTATTTGGCTTTCCCCAAGTCACCCCGAATTGACCTCGACCCGTAGTGTCTGATTAAGTAGTAATTACTCTTTGATCTTAGACTCTGCTTCCCGTTCACCTTCTTGTGTCTTGATTGATAATCATTATCATTATGAACTCTAGAATTTTTTTTTTTTAATCTAACATGTATATACACAACTTCAAGTAGAAAATAACCGCAAGTCCCGAATCTGGATCACTGCAGCGTCTTGACACGCTATCTTCACGGGAATCAGAACACTCACGGGCTCGTGTATGACTGGGTAATCGCTTTTCTGCCTATCATTCGGAAAGATATGTATGAAGACACGCACAACTCTTAAGGAGTTTCCACAAAAAATCGAGTAGATTTAGTTAGTATCACTTCTACTTTTACGCACCATAAAAAGCTACCATGACATACAATGACTGTTCTAAAGTCTTTTAAGCCTAATAACTTCACTAGTTAAGCACACAGAATCAGTATATCTATCATTTTCCAAGGTTGGATCAATTTTCTGTTAAACATAGTAAAGTAACTTCTTACGAAGTAGTAGACTTGAAAAATAATTTCATCTCCCGAAAAGAAAAAATTTAACTTCTATCGCCCCGACCAAATCAAAGTCTTCAGGTTAACGTCTATCCCGAAGATCCAATGGATCAGCTGGACCGACCACATACTAGTATGTGTCCTTCTAACTAAGTATGATCGACTAATTTTCAGCGAAAGAATGAAAACTCATCATAAACCGCCCCGGTCACTTTCAGTCATCTGGTTAATGGCTATCCTCATATTCTACAAGTAGAAATGAGGACCAAACATATCCTAAGACATGTCCTTCAAACTGAGGCAACCGACATAATTCTAAGCGATAGTGACGTTTTTTTTTCTTTTATATAACACAAACACAAAGCATGGTTACTCGGGATTGATCATCCCATTCAGCTCAACAAGGTTTTGAAATCTAGTTTTGTCAAACGCTTTCGTGAATAAGTCAGCGAAATTATCTAACGTGTGAACCTTCTCGAGCACAATCAGTTTCTTCTCAGCACAATCCCGTATAAAATGATGACGTATGTCAATATGTTTAGTTTTACTGTGCTTTACGGGATTGTTAGTTACTGAGATAGCAGCTGTGTTATCAATGCAAATAGGAGTAAGTGAGAAATTCAGACCATAGTCGCGCAACTTTTGTTGAATCCAAAGAACCTGGGAGCAGCAGTTGGATGCTGCCATGTATTCTGCTTCACAGGTTGAAATTGCGACTGAAGTCTGCTTCTTGCATTGCCACGACACCAATCTGCCACCAAGAAACTGACATCCACCAGTTGTAGACTTCCGACTCTGATTGCACCCTCCATAATCAGAATCTGTGTAAGCGACTAGCTCTAAGTCTCCACCTCTCAAGTACCACAACCCGAACTCCGATTCAGTCGCTTTTGACAGAAGACACGATTCTTCTGTGGCCATCTCAGTCGATCTCATTTCCATGATATACGTATTCTTCACTCTTGGAGCCTTCATAACAATCCAGTCCTCTGGTATCTTAAAACCAGGATACAACACTATCGCCTCATTCTTCGTGAAATGCACGGCATAATCCTTGTCACAGATCTGCGAAACACTCAGCAGATTGTGCTTCAGTTCTTCAACAAAGTTTACTTTCTCTAGCGTCATCTTTCCGTTAGTCACAGTCCCAATTCCTGTGATCTTTCCACCGCTCTCTCCTGCGAAACTCACTCTACCACCTTGAACAGGTTTCCAGTCTTGTAACAATTTCTTGTTACCCGTCATGTGCCGGGAACAGCCGCTATCCACAACCCATTGATTGTTGGCAGCCCTGTTCAACTGTTCCTGCACGATTAAAGCAGAGAGTTAAAATCTGGGGACCCAAGACCGATTGGTCTTGGGTCGATACATCCCGTACCTTGGCTGTCCAAAGTTAGTATCATAATCATTTCTGTGAGTCCTAACAGGATACCTTCTTGTGGATTGTCTTGAGGCCATTCAAACCGTCTTGAATTAAATGAATTATTAGTTATGGTTTGGGTGTTACCAGTGAAAAACTGAGATCTATTTCTTTGAAAACCTGGATTAGTCCATTTTCTGAAATTCGATGGGTTTTCATATTTACCATTAAATTGATTACTGTTAGCTCTTTTCTCAGATTTTAACGGCCTCACACCTCTGAATTTTTGCTTCAGAGGACAATCAGCAACAAGATGTCCTTGTTGATTACATCTAAAACAAAACCTGTTTTCAACTTTCTTATCAAACGTTGTCTTAGATGTTGAGGCTGTATTACTGCCCGTTTGTCTCACATATGGTGGGACATACGGGTTTAGTGGAGACTTCTTTTCAGATGTTTTCTTTTTCTCTCCACTTTTTGGTAACACTTCCTCTTGTTTTGTCTCACACGACTCAGTGGACTTGTCTGAGTTAGATGAGACATGACTCGGAGCAGAAATCTTAACACTTGCAACAGGCTTTCTAACTTTTGGTTCTTTAGTAGCAACTTGAACTGGAATTGTCTGACCATAGTCAACATCGACAGATTTCTGATTACTAGGGTTAAAAGTGTAATTATGATTGAAAGGTGGTGGAACTTCATGATAACCAATTCCTCCCCTTTTTGGAGAACCTTGATCACTAACGAGGTGATCAAGTATAGCGGAGGAATTTCTGAATTGTTCAAGTTTCCTGTTAAGTTCCACCACTTTTACCTGGTGATCAGCTATCTGTTTTTCCCTCTCAGCTATTAGTTTGGTTTTCTCTTCTAGAACTTCATAGCTAAGATCAATCACTTTAATTTTTTCAGCAAGCTTTGCTTTAAGACTTTTAATATCTGTTTCACTAGCTTTAATTTTTACTTTGTAACTATTTTCTCTAGCTTTAGTGAAGTGATGATCTTCTTTTAAAGTTTTATATTGCGCATCCAAACTAACAAACTGATCAGTTAGAGTTGTCAGTTGTTCAGACAGATGTTCACACTTAGTACAAGGGAGTTCGGTACTTACCTCGGAGAGCTGGTCTGCTACATCTGCCATGTACGCTTCTTTTCGCCAGTTCCCTTCTCACTATCTGCATTTTCGATGTTTGCCAAGTTGGCCTGTTCAAATACTTCTTCAATATGCAGATTCCAGTTGTACTCCTCGTTCTGTCTGGAAATCATGGCTCTATAATCATTACCACTACCACTTTGCTGTGTAGATCTGTTCTGACTGCGTTCTACACATTCATTCTTGCATTCTTTTGCAAAGTGGCCATTCTGCTGACAGTTGTAGCAGCGAACCTTCGTCTTATCAAACCCTGGCCTCTCACCGACAAACTTCCTGCCAGTCTTCTTCATGAACCTCTTTACCCTTCTCACTATCATGGCCATCTGCCACTGCAGATCCATCTCCTCCAGATCATCAGCATCGATCTGGTCATAGTCTTCATCCAAAACTGCAGGATCAACGATCTTACCCTGAATGTAGTTCTCATACGAAGCAATAAAAGATGCATAGAGAGCACACTGCTGTTCAGCAGATTTGACACTCATGGGCATCTTCGAGTAGTTGTTGTTTGAAACACTTGGGGAATAAATACTCTTGGTCGCTTGAGGTTGAGAAGCATTGACCCTCCAGCTACATAGCACACATCACCGTTCATGTTGAGAGATACATGTCCCTCATGTGTTGAGTTCGCGCCAGATTCTCCCTTAGAGTAATAAGCAGATGATTCCGTTTTCGAACTTGATCCGGAGTTAACCTTTGCGCCATACATACCCGGATCTTGAACCTGATCGGTAGGTGTCTCCTTTCGTACCATGTTCAGTTCAAACGTTCTTAGCTTGTTAACTGCTGTCTCAAGGTCATAGTCAGCAAAGTCTTTATCTTCTCTCATCAACACTGTATACATCTCCCATTTTGGTGGGAGAGCATCAAGAAGCTTCTCAACAATCTCATCTTCTTTGTATGCAATTGAATAGTTGCTGAGTTCAGTCATCAGATGATAATATCTAGTGTTGATATAATCAAGTGATTCATTTTTCAGATACTTGAAGACCGAGAATTGGGTTTTTAGAAGTTTAATCTTCAAAGCACGAATTCCCACATTGCCCTCAAACCGGTTCTCAAGTGCTTCCCAAAGCTCTCTAGCAGTTTTATACTTTCGGAAGGTGTGAAGCATCTCTTGTGGAAGAGCCATTGTAATTGCTGCATGAGCTTTGCTTTCGGCTTCATACATTTTCTTCTCTTCATCTTCCATCTCTTTGTACTTCTTGATCTGATCACCACCCTCATACTCAGCAGTAGGTGGAATGTAACCATTTTGTATGCATACCCACATCTTGGCATCTTGATACTTGACATATTGTTCAAAACGATCTTTCCACGCTACATAATCAGTTTTCTTAAGCATCTTGGGTGCCTTTGTAGCCGAACCTGCTTCTACTTCCATCTTTACTAGTTCAGTAATGTTTATCGAAGACATCTTTCTCTAAACTCAAAGAAATCCGAAAATCAAAAAATTTATTTTCAAACAGCTCTGTAGGCGAAGTTGTGGATAACTTCGCTTAAAACTTAACTTCGTGTGAATTAGAAACTTCGCTCACTTTCTTAAATTCGCCTGATTGGCGAACTTGAGAATAACTTCGCTTAAGTTGAGCGAACTTGGGAGGTAGGCGAAGTTGAGGGTAACTTCGCTTGAGGTAAGCGAACTTGAAGAGGTAGGCGAAGTTGTGGATAACTTCTCTTAACCTTATATCTTCGCCAAAACCCTACTAACAGTGACGGCAACTTCGCCTGATGAACACGAAGTTTCTGCAGATTAGATTTCTGGGTTTTTCGAGGTTTGTGAAGGTGTTATGGGTTGTTTAAGATTATAGGAGGAGAGTATAGCACAAAAGCTCCGAAAACTCGTCCCGCGAATAGTCGAACGGAACGATTTCTATACCCGCGTGATAATCCCGAACCACACAATCGAGCAAAAGCTCTGATACCAATTGTAGGTTCCCAGCCGGATCTACACGAGATATCGCGTACTACGCAGGTGCGGAATCCCTACGTAAGACGTTACGAGTATAGAAAACAATACGATTAACACACGATACGATAATCAAACACGTTGTATACCAACCTTAAACACGTGATACGAAGATCACTTGATTACAGACTCTCTCTCTCGAATACTCTCTGTAAAACTGAATGTTAATTGTTAACTAATAAGCCGTAACAGATGGCTTATATAATCACGACAACTTCGCCTGGCATGTTCAGGCGAAGTTGTCACTAACTTCTCTTGTCTAACAAGTTCGCCCATATCAGCGAACTTGTTAGCAACTTCGCTTATACAAAACATAAAACATTACAAACACGATTACAGACACTAGACACTGAACAACTGACATCATGCACCAACACTTTTGTAGCATGTGTTTTTATTCTGCCAACCCTTCCGAAAACTCCCACATCCCCTTACCACCGTTGGACAAAAACTACATTGCGCTAGAAGACTTGGACGTGCCTTTGAACCCTCCATCACCAAGTATCTCCACCCACAAACCAATTAGTTGGGCCCGTTTAATGAGAACTCCTTCCCCCACCCATAAAGAACTAATAGGCCCAATAGAAGAATTCCTATCCCTGTTAGTCAATAACTCGGTAGGATGTAATAAAATTCTTGACGATGTGCTCGAGGATGATGCCACTAGCAATTGGGGCTATACCATTACAACAATCTTGAAGGCTTGCAGACTTGTTGGACTTGGAGTATTGATTTGTCTTTTTTGTTTCCTTAATCTATCTATGTGTAATATTGATCCGCCTTTATATCTTTTTATTTTGAACCCCTCGTTAATTTGAAACCCGCTAATCTAGACTTCCCTTGCACCGTCGGCCTAGACAATGGTAAATCCGTCCATGCCAATACTATTATACGCTATTGCACCTTGACTTTTGATGATCATTCTCTTAATATCGATCTAATTCCCTTTAAGCTTGGTAGCTTTGACCTAGTTATGGGAATGGATTGGTTATCTCGTAATCAAGCCAAAGTTGTATGTGCCGAGAAGCTTATTCGTATCCCGTTACCATCCGGTGAAACACTAATTATTCAAGGAGAAAAACTCGATCCAAACCTAAAAATCATCTCTTGCATGAAGGCCCGTAAACTTTTGAGGAAACAATTCTATGCCTTTTTAGCCCATGTAGTTGACAAGAAAACCGAAGGGAAAAAGATTCAAGACATTCCCATTATCAAAGACTATCCCGAAGTTTTTCCCGACGACTTGCCAGGACTTCTTCCATCTCGAATATTCGAATTCCGAATCGACCTTATACCCGGTGCAACTCCCGTAGCCAAATCTCCCTACCGCTTAGCCCCGTCTGAAATGCAAGAACTCTCTAGCCAACTTCAAGAACTTCTCGACAAAGATTCATTCGACCCAGTTTCTCAGATTGGGGAGCTCCTGTCCTTTTCGTCAAAAAGAAGGTAGGATCTTTTCGAATGTGCATCGACCACCGAGAGTTAAATAAACTTACCATCAAGAATCGGTACCCATTAACGAGGATTGATGATCTCTTCGATTAGCTTCAAGGAGCCACTTGATTTTCAAAAATTGATCTCCGCTCGGGTTATCACCAACTGCGAATTCTCAATGAAGACATACCAAAAATTACCTTTCGTACCCGCTATGGACACTACGAGTTCATGGTCATTCCCTTTGGCTTGACTAATGCACCCGCAATGTTTATGAACCTCATGAACCACATCAACAAACCGTACCTTGACAAATTCATTATTGTTTTTATTGATGACACTTTAATCTATTCAAGAACCAAGACCGAGCATGAACAACATCTTCGTCTCACTTTGGAACTGTTGAATAAAGAACAGCTTTATGCTAAATTTTCGAAATGAGAATTCTGGCTTCGCGAAGTTCAATTTTTGGGTCATGTTATTAACGATAAAGGCATACACGTGGATCCCGCAAAAATTAATCCATCAAGAATTGGGAAGCTCCAAAAACCCCATCAGAAATCTGTTCCTTCATTGGTTTAACTGGTTATTATCATCGATCCGTCTCAAACTTCTCAAAAATAGCATTACCTCTCACCACCTTAACTCAAAGAGGCAAGCCGTTCATTTGGGAACAAAAGCATGAAGACGCATTCCAAACCCTAAAACACAAACTTTGTAACGCACCCATCTTAACCCTTCCCGATGGAAACGATGATTTCGTTGTCTATTTTGATGCTTCAAATCAAGGTCTCGGTTGTGTACTCATGCAACGAGGCAAAGTCATAGCCTATGCCTTTCATCAACTCAAGGTCCATGAAAAGAACTACACCACTCACGATCTTGAGTTAGATGTGGTGATTTTTGCTCTTAAAATTTGTCAGGTCCCTCGATTTCAGCTGGATCTTACTTAATCATGTCATAACTCACACAATGTGCCGACAAGAGAGTTGATGACGGGTTGCTATATTTAAAAAGATATCCATTTGTTAAAGGCAGAATCAATAACAAACATACGGTTGCAATGAATAATCAAAGGTAGAAAGCACACACAGGATTCACTCAAAAGATTTCTATCTATATAATTTTCATCATACAAAGTGGATAATCGATTTAGGGTTTTAGGAATCCTATGACAGCCGTCACACGATATATCTATCTCAATAAATGTGTCTGTCTCTGTCTATGTGTGTTGTGTGTGTCCTTTGGCGGCGTGCCCTAAACATTCTATTTATAGGCCTGCCAACCTAGGACAGCTGTCATTCATTCTAGAAACCCTAAATACAATCATACATATTCAAATTACATATTCAAAATAAACTAAGTGTAAAACAAGTCTTCCGGGTAGGCTTTACAACATTCTTCATTCTTCGAGTACGCTTTGTACTCTGCCATCCTTTGGACTTGGTAACATAGAAGTGTGCTCGAAATCAGTTTCCAGGTAGACTTTACTTGAAGAGTATTTTACCAAGTAAAATACTCACCGGGTAGACTTCAGTCTTCTTGGTTTTGTCAAACTTTGACCGACAAATCCTTACGAGCAACCTTGTTCTTCAATGATCCGTTTTAGCTTTTTGCTATAAAATAACTTATTAGAAAAGTGTACTCGGGAGTACTGTTCCTTGCTTGAGCTGAACCTTGCGCGATATTACTTAGAGAAATTCCTTTAGATCATCAAGCATACATGGACCATACTTATTAATGAATACCTTTCCCGGTCTTCCAATTACTTGGCTTCTTGGACTTGGTTAACCAAACCTTACTCGGAAGAGTAATATATTTGGCTCTGAAGAACAGACTTGCTTGATAAAGTGAACCTTGCCCGGATTTACATAAACTAGTGAACCTTACTCGGATAACCACTAAAGAAGACTACTTGAAGTAAACCTTGCCCGGTAGACAAAATATTATACCCTGCTAAGTAAAACCTTGCTCGGATGTCTAAGGTGTGCCAGGATCTATATTAGCGAATTCCGAGGAGGTTGAGAAGATTCCAATCTTCCATATACTTCATTCTGGTCAAATCTTTGACTCAACAATCTCCCCCTTAGGTCAATTGTTTGACTCAACAATCTCCCCTTAGATTGGAACACCTCAGCTGACCCAAAACATTTCTATGGTTACTTACACTTAGCAAAAATACACATCAAATCAAAAATCAAAATTACATATTCAAATAACATAAGCAAATTACATAATCAGAAAGTTGTCCGAAGACATTACAAAACAAAGCCTATTCTATTGATCTTGTCTGTTTCTTGCATTATGAATGGCTTGTCTTCGATTGATTATCTCTGAAGCAGCTTTCATCTTGAAAATATTAAGGGCTTGGTAGTGAGTGTGACTTTCTGGTATAGCCAAGTCCCTTATATCCATCAAGTCTTCATTGTGCAGGCATGTCAAGTCTTCATCTTTCTTAATGATCCCCAGAATTTTTCCATCCGAATTCCTTAGTACAAAATGATTATCATTCTCTTTGAATTCAATGTCAGCTATAATCCTATTTTTCTGTACTGTGTAATTGGGGCGTCTCATTCTTCTTCCCAGACTTATACATGTATTCAAGTTGGACAGTGGATTCTCATCTCTGAAGGTCATCTGAAAATCTCTTTCAGCTATGTCCATTCTTTTCAGCTTTGCAGTCTTTTTTGACTTGTGAGACTGAATCAACCTCCAGCTCCTCTTTTCATTCATTTGTCTACCTGCCAATCTGCTTCTGTTTCGGTAATCATACAATCTGAGAGTGGCCATTCTATTCAACTGTTCTTCATTGTAGTCACGAAAGTCACTCCTGACCACAATCTCTCTCAGCAATCTGCTTTCCATAATCACTTTTAAAGATTCAGTAACTGAGTCAAAGTACAGTTCCCTAGAAAGATCCACATCAGACTGTGGTCTTGTTGTTCTTTGTTGTGCAGAACTGCTTGACTCACCTCTTCCTCCTTGACCTCTTCCTCCTTGTGGAACTCTTCTTGAAATAGGAGGTCTGAAGGGAATGGACTTCTTTGGTTTTGCAGGTCTCAAGTTAAAGACATTAATGTATATAGCCTCAACCATCTCTGTTGGTAGATTGGCAAGTTCAACAACATTGTGTCCTGCTGCTTTAAGTTCTTTTAACATTTTATCCATGCCAGGAGTTCTTGCCAATCCAGTAGGTACAAACCTACCATCAGCATAATATCTTGGGTTCTCTCCTTCCCTTAAGGCTTTCTCCCATTCATTCTTTTTAATATAAAAGAGGTATTTCAAATCCTCCTTTTTCAAGACATTGAAGTCTGCTTCAGTCACTCCTATTTGATTTATCATTATGTTTCTTTGAATGTTTATCATTTCTTCATTTTCCCAAGGGAGAAATGGTTCATCCTCAGGTTCAGGCTTAGGTTCCTCGGGGATGGGTGTTTCAACAGTAGGCACTTCATCTGGTTTTTCCTTTTCAGCCTTTTCTTTTGTTTCTCCCTCAAAGTTTGGATTCTTCTCTTCTTTGCTTGAGGTTCATCAGTTTCTTCATCCTGTTTGGCAGACCTTTCAGTTTGAGCTCTTTTCAGCTTTTCTTTTCTTTTCAATTTATTATACTGGTCTACCACTGATTCTCTTGAAAAATGTTCAACTATTTCTAGTTTCATACCTTTTTCCAGCAGGTATCCACACATTCCTCCAAACTTTTTCTTCAAATTTTCAATCTTTTCAAGTTTCTCATTTTCTTTTACACACTTCTCAATCACCCTCTCTCTCTCTGTTATACAGATCTTGTAGTTTGTCAAAGTTTAGGTTAGACAGATCTTTTTCTGAATGACTGTGCCTTCTGAGATATTCCCTGAATTTCTGACTTTCCCTATTTTTCTCTTCCATCTTTTCCTTCAGGGCATCTCTCTCTTTGTCAAGTCTCATCTGCAACTGATCATCATCAAGATCAGCCAGTGAATCAAAACTTATGCCATATCTTCTTAGTTTTTCAATCAAAGGATTTTTCCTTTTAGCCTCCCTCATACTCAACTCAATGTTTTTCCTCTGTTACTCAGTCATTGTGACTTGAGGGGACACAACATTAGTAGATTTCACATTCATTTCCTGATCATTCTCAGGGTCATTATCATTATCATCAGAATCTTCAGATTCATCCTCTCCTTCAGATAGATCATTCATAGCATCAATCTTTGGTTCATCAGAGGATGGATTCTCAGGGATTGATACATCTGGCACTCCTTTCACGTGTTTATCTGGCCTTAAAGTCTGCAAAGAAATTGCCCTTATGGGACTTGCTTCATCATCAGGGGTTTCTACAAAGTAGTTGTTCTTTTCATCCCATCTCCCTTTCTTTACAGACTCAGTACCTTCATCTGACATGAATGTTTCTGGTCGATCCCTTTTCCTTGAATACTTCTTTCCATACTTGGGATCATCCACATACTCCCATTCATCAGGATTTTGTCTAATGTTATCTTTGATATGTTGAGCCCATTTCTGTGCAGCCATTGAGGCTATGGACTCACCAATTTCTTCTTCAGCCATCATATCAGTATTCAGATTTACTGGTTCAGCAATCTCATTTGACTTTGTTTCTTGTTGACTTTCAGTTTGAAACATGTTGACCACCATAGCTAGGGAGTTATCAACTTCCTCATCTCTTCTCAACTCAATCAAGGCCTCTATCACTTCTTGATCAGCCACTTCTTCAATGAATTCCTTTGCAAATTTGGCTTGATTGATCAAGTTTTCCTGCTCTGCCAACTCTACAGGGTCCATAGTTTGGGCCAATATTTCGATGTCCCTTGTTTCTCTCAAAATGTTTTCTTGTTCCCTTAGAGCAGCAGCAGCAGCTTCATCATCTTCTCTAAAGAAAATATCCTTTTATGGATATGCCTTAACAGGCTCTTCTTCTGTAACCTTTGCCTTACCCTTCTCAATCCTTTTCCTCACATCCTCCTCATCTTCAGACTGTACTTCCAGTTCTGGGTCATGCTCTATTCTCTTGGAACTTGCTTCTTGATCAGTTTCTGGTTCAGTGTTTATAAGTTCCTCAGTAGCAGCATTTTCATCAATGATTTCTTCAGTTTGAGCATCATTGACATTAGTCTGAACATCAGTAGCTATGTTAGTTAAGACATCAATAGCAATTTCAGCAGCTACATTCTCCTCAGCATTTGTCTTTTCAATCTCATTCACTATCTCAACATTCTCTACATTCCTTTCCACATTTCTCATTTCATCAATATATTCATAATCATGTTCTGCACCCTGAGACATATCTCCTTCATACTCTTCTTCATCCAAAATTCTCCTCTCCTTGCTACTTTCCTCTCCATCATCATACATATTCATAATCAGCTTTAAACTGTCTGCAGTCTCAACAACTGCTACAGTCTCTTCAACATTCACATTTGAGACAGTTGGCCTAGATTCATTCTCCCCCTGTTTTGGGGTAGCTGAGGTCTTCTCAACCTCCTGCACCAGGGCTTGAATTCTCATGTTAGCTTGAACCAACTTCTCTATCAGCATCACATTTTCATTGGTCACCTCCTCATTTCGTCTTTTCAATTCAGCATTCTCTAACATCAAATCTAGATTTCTCTGGAATAGGTCTGTGTTAGTGAGTGGTGATATGGGTGGTGTTGTAAAGAATGTTTCATGTTCAGGTTGTTATGTGGTGTGAGTTTGGTAAGTGGATGATGGTGGTGATTGTGTATGAACTGGGCTTGGAATGAGTGAGTCTGTGTGGGTTGGGCTATATGTAGGTGGTGTTTGTGGTGGTGGTGGTGATGTATGTGATGAGGTTTCAGGTTGGCTAATGGTTAGGGTTTGAGGTGGGGATTTAGTGGTTTGATGTGTTGGAGTTTTTGGTGGTGAAGGTACAATGGGTTGGTCAATGTGTGGTGGTGATTGTGGTGGTATTGGAATAGGTTGTTCAAGTTGCTCAAGATGCTCATCCTGAACAGGTGAATCAATATCCATAGCTACTCCAGCTCCTCCTCCATCTCTATCAATATCAATTTTCATCATAGAACCATCATCATCACTCTCAACATCATCTCCTCCTTCCTCCTCTGAGCTTAACTCAGGCACATGCATCACAACCAAGTCATGGTTCAACAACCATGGCAATATCTCAAATGGGACATTTGAGCTGTACATATTTGAAACACCTGGATTCTTGATTCTTCTGTATGTATCAGGGTTTTGCAACATGTGTATAATTCCAACAGTGGGTAGATCTTGGAGTTCACTGTTGAAGATTATCTGTTGGAACCTTGGATATTGTAAAAATCTCTTATTTTCTGCCTTCTTCAGGTTTCCTACGAATCCTTCAAATATCATCTTAGAGAAATTGAAGGGCAGATCATATATAATCCCAACTGTGGCATTTGCCAAGTCGTGACTCATCAAGGTCCATAATCCCTTCCTTGGAGAAAATCCGTGTATAACATGGTGAATAAGAAATCTGTACAGCATAAGGAACATACCCTTCTGAAAATGTCCATCATGAACGTTTCCTTGATAACCCATTGTCTCTTCATATATTTTCATCAGGTGGGATGTGCTGAAGTTTATTGAGTTGTGATCACCATCATTCAACCAGAGACATCTTCTTATCATTCTCTCTGTAATATGTATCTCTTGTCTAGCCACGGTTGCCTCGATTCTTTTACCATTTATGTCCTCAACCAGTTCTGCAGATCTCCAGAAATCCAAGGAGTGATTTCTGTAAATTACAGGGCTTTCAGTGAATGCGAAACTGACATTGGACCGAGCCATCCAAGTTATCATCCTAGCCATCGGCTCATTGTCAGGTGTGACTTGTAGAAGTGCAAACATATTATGTTTTGGTTCGAAGACATACTTGGGTTCATCGTCTGCCATATCTGAATCACATAAACAAACATATTCAAAGTGAAATTAGTCATAAAGTTCAGTACTTTAGATAATTTCAAGGTATAAAAATGAAGAAGAAAGAAAAGAGAGAATCATCAAAAACCTGTTCTTCGACAAATTTATAACCTAAACACAAAATCAGAGTATTAGTAATCAGATACATAATCAAAGCCCATTATAGTCTAATCGTGGTCGAAAAACACATTAATGTTGCTTACCGAGCCGGAATTAAAGGGCTAATTCAAGTTAGGGTTAGGAATAATAGAATGTGATAAGTCGGGTTGGGTTTCTTTGAGAGTAAGCAGTTTGCAGTGGAAGGAGAGAGAGGGAAAAATAATGTTGAAAATTTTGCCTAACTCCCTCTGTCGCACCCGGCCCTGAGCGGCGGAAACAGCCGGGCGCGCGCGGGTGGGGATTGATAATTAAGCACGGGCCATTGCAAACATTCAAAGATTTTCATTGCGCATGAAATGTTTAATACAAATACATTACATTGTATAAAAATTACATAAAAAACATCCAAGTATAAAAACTGTTGAAGATTTCCATGCCATATCCCCTTGCGCGGCGGGGAACAACCACGCGCATCGAAGGGATAGAACTAAAATCTTCCAAAAAGCTAGTTTTAGATGTTCAGCGTGAGGTGCTCTAAGTGTGACTCCATGCGCTACCTAATTATCTCCTGAAAGACACGTAAAAACATTTGAATCAGTATAAACTGAGTGAGTTCACAAGTTTTAGTAACTTGATAAATCGTATTGCATCATAATCTTGATACAAATCATTCTGAAACATAATTCTGATAGCATCATTAAAACACATGCTTGGTAAAACATGGTTCTATCAACATATTCTGATAAAATCGTTCCGCGGGTTACGCGCGAACATTTCTGGGAACTGTGCTCGTCTATGCAAAGTGGCGCTGCCACTACGAGCTAAAATAAGTAATACCGTCCCGCGGGTTACGCGCGAACGTTTCAGGAAAATGTGCTCGTCCATGCAAAGTGGCGCTGCCACTACGAGCTAATCAATAATTCCGTCCCGCGGGTTACGCGCGGACGTTGTGCCGGAAAACAAGGCGCTCGTCCATGCAAAGAGGCGCGACCCCTACGAGCGGGCTCAAACCCATAGTACTGCCCCATGACCATACTAGGCACTCGTCCATGCAAAGAGGTGCGACCCCTACGAGTGGGTGGATCAAACCAGCAGTCCCTACCCTTAGAGTTCCAATGGTAAAGTGATCACTTACTCGAGTTCTAGGGCACACACATCGAAAACCTTAGATAACCGTTCGCATTGCTTATCATGAAATATAATTTAAACACATAATCGCTTGCATAGCTTGTAAGTATACCATGATAAAACATTATTTAAGTACGTGTCCCTCGCCCCGAAAACAGTTTAAAAACAGTGAAAACAGCGAGAATAGGGGCTGTGAGACTCACCTGTGGTTCTTGTTAAGGGATTAATCGAGATTCGGGTTTTCTTGGTGTTGGCCTCGGAATCGAAGGTCTAGAATACGATTAAATAACAAGTATATATATTAAGATCAAGAATTAGGAGAATATAAGGGTTGGAAAGCAGATCTCAAGGTTATATTCTAGGCTTACCTGGTAACAGGATCGGAAACGAAAACAACGGATGCTTGGGAGATGATTAGTGCAAGTTGCAGTTCTTAAGAGAGAAGTTTGAAGTGTGTTTTGGTGATGATAATTTAGGTTACATATTTATAGGCAAACTCAAGGGAACACAATCCCTTGCTCTAGGGGATTGTAATCTTTTCATATCTAGGGGTAATGATGATAAAGTATGGAAATTATTATTATTTATTTAAAAGTGGAGTAGTGGATAAAAGATTTTGATTTTGATTTGGTCAGGACATGCAGGTCTGTGGTTGGTGGGAGTAGGGTGGCTGACAGTTGACTTTTCATGTTACAGTGTGCTTTTTCAGGTACTTTGTCAGTGTACAGTAAAAAGTGGAAAATCTCTGAAACACGCTACCGTTTCTTTTTGGGCGGGAGTAATCTCCTTACAACTGGAGAATAGACTAAGTGTTCTGCGCGTATTACTTTGTGCGCATAGCTTTCTGCGTGAAGGACATTTCTTTGCTGCGGGTAGGTGCGTGACCTTCTCGCAGTCAGGGACATTGAGTTTCATTTGTAGATTCTCCAGGTGGTCTTGGTATTTCAACATAGTGATCAGTTATGTTGAAGTCAATTCCATCTTGGAGCTTCAGACAAACTAGTTCTCAATGTTCCCGCCATGCGGGGAGGTTAGTTCCCTTCCGCACGCGCATAAACGATTTAGGGTGCACCCGCCTTAGCATCATGCGTGACGGTCAACCCATTAGACATCATAACGTTAAGGTACATGAAAACATAAAGCCAAAACATTCGCGCATGGCGCATATAACATATGCTCACGCTGGTTCTTAACATGGCGCGCTCGCGTAGGGCGCACATAACAAATGCACGCGCTGACTATCATGGCGCGCTCGCGCAGGGCGCACATAACAAATGCACGCGCTGAATAACATGGCGCGCTCGCGCAGGGCGCACATAACAAATGCACGCGCTGACTAACATGGCGCGCTCGCGCAGGGCGCACATAACAAATGCACGCGCTGACTAACATGGCGCGCTCGATATTTACAATCACCTAATTATTAGGTTGATTACTTAGTTTATAGGATTGAGAAATTTACCGGGTGTCACATTCTCCCCCTGTTAAGCGAATTTCGTCCCGAAATTTAGGAGACGCTGCTGGCAGAAGCCATGTTCTGAAAGAGGTGTGGGTATTTCTGGCGCATTTGATCTTCTCTTTCCCAAGTGAATTCAGGCCCACGCTTTGAGTTCCATTGAACCTTTACTAACTTGATTCGACTTCTGCGCAACTTTTGTTCTTTCCAATCGGTTACGGCTATAGGCTCTTCCACGAAGTGCAGTTGTTTGTCGATGTGAATCTCTTCCAACGGTAAAATCAACGTTTCATCAGATAAACACTTTTTGAGGTTGGACACATGAAACGTATCATGAACTCCACTGAGTTCGGCGGGTAAACGGAGTTTATAAGCAACCGGACCGATCCTTTCCAGGATCTCAAATGGTCCAATGTAGCGCGGATTCAACTTTCCTCGCTTGCCGAAACGGGGGACTCCTTTCCATGGAGAGACTTTCAAAAGTACTTTATCCCCTACTCGAAATTCCAGTGGTTTCCTTCGCACATCTGCGTAGCTCTTCTGTCTATCGCGCGCTGTCTTAAGGCGATCCCTTATCTGAAAAATCTTGTCTGTTGTTTCTTGGATCAATTCTGGACCAGTCATTTGCTTGTCACCCACTTCAGCCCAGCACAGTGGGGATCTACACTTGCGCCCGTACAAAGCTTCGAACGGCGCAGCCTTGATACTTGTGTGATAACTGTTGTTGTAAGAAAATTCAACCAATGGGAGATGAGTATCCCAGCTACCACCGAAATCGATTGCGCACGCGGGCAGCATATCTTCCAATGTCTGGATTGTTCGCTCGCTTTGCCCATCCGTTTGAGGATGATAAGCTGTACTCATATCAAGGCGAGTACCTAGAGCTCCTTGTAATGATCTCCAAAATCTTGAGGTGAACCGACTATCTCTATCAGAAATGATGGACACTGGGACTCCATGTTTTGAAACTACTTCTCGAATATACAATCGGGCTAACTTTTCCATCTTATCGGTTTCCTTGATCGGCAGGAAGTGCGCTGACTTAGTTAGCCGATCTACAATAACCCAGATCGTGTCATAACCCCCAGGTGTCATTGGCAGTTTGGTGATGAAGTCCATAGAGATTTGTTCCCACTTCCACATGGGAATTTCTGGCTGCTGAAGTAACCCCGACGGCTTCTGATATTCAGCCTTTACTTTTGAACACGTCAGGCACTTACTGACATACGTCGCGATGGCGCCTTTAAGATTGGGCCACCAATACAGCGCTTTAACATCTTGGTACATCTTGTCTGCGCCAGGATGTACGGAATACCGCGTCTTGTGAGCCTCGTTTAATACTCGCTCACGCAATCCTCCCTTGAGAGGGACCCATATGCGGTTAGCGAAATATAGATTGCCGTTCTTAAGTTCCAAATTCTTAATCATACCCCCAAGGGATTCGTTTTTAGCAAACTCTGGTTTCAAAGCTTCTTGCTGAGCGTCTCGGATGCTGGTAAAGAGATCTGCGCGAATGGTCAGCCTTAGAGCCTTGACTCGTAGTGTTTTTATTCGCTCCTTCCTACTTAGCGCGTCTGCTACCACATTCGCCTTTCCAGGGTGATACTTTATTTCACAATCATAATCGTTCAACAATTCAACCCATCTTCGTTGCCTCATGTTTAAATCCTTTTGATCAAATATATGTTGAAGGCTCTTGTGATCCGTAAAGATTACACACTTTGTACCATAGAGGTAATGGCGCCAAATCTTTAGCGCGAAGACAACCGCTCCAAGTTCCAGATCATGCGTTGTGTAGTTCTTTTCATTGGTCTTGAGTTGGCGCGAGGCATACGCTATGACTTTGTCTCGCTGCATAAGGACACATCCGAGTCCCTGATGTGAAGCGTCACAGTAAACGACGATGTCGTCCGTCCCCTCGGGCAGAGACAAAATTGGCGCACTACATAACTTCTGTTTCAACATTTGAAACGCTGCTTCCTGATTTTCGCCCCAAACAAACTTCTTGTCTTTCTGAGTTAGCGCGGTCAGAGGTAGAGCTATCTTGGAGAAGTTCTCAATGAATTGAGAAGCGTCGATAGTAGCCAGCTAGTCCTAGGAATTGCCTCACCTCAGTTGGGGTTTTTGGCGCTTCCCAGTTTTCGATGGCCTTGACTTTGGAAGGATCAACGTGTATTCCTTTCTCGTTTACAACGTGACCGAGAAAGTGAACTTCTCTAAGCCAAAACTCGCACTTGGAAAACTTCGCATACAACTTTTCTTTCCTCAACAATTCCAAAATCAATCTCAGGTGTTGCTGATGCTCGGCCTTGGTCCGAGAATAAATCAGAATATCATCTATAAATACAATCACAAACTTGTCCAAGTATGGTTTGCACACGCGGTTCATCAGATCCATGAATACAGCCGGCGCATTAGTTAGCCCGAAAGGCATCACTAAGAACTCATAATGGCCGTATCTAGTTCGGAAGGCTGTTTTCGACACATCTTCCTCATGGACCCTAAGTTGGTGGTATCCGGACCGTAGATCTATCTTCGAATAATAACTGGATCCTTGCAACTGGTCAAATAAGTCGTCAATCCTCGGTAAGGGGTACCGATTCTTGACTGTCAGCTTGTTCAGCTCCCTATAGTCAATACACATCCGGAACGAACCATCCTTCTTCTTAACAAACAGTACTGGAGCTCCCCAAGGTGAAAAGCTTGGACGTATGAAACCCTTATCCAATAGTTCCTGTAACTGATTGGATAGCTCTTGCATCTCAGATGGAGCTAGTCGATAAGGCGCTCGAGCTACTGGCGCAGCTCCTGGGACCAAATCAATACGAAACTCGACTTGTCGCGGCGGCGGTAATCCGGGCAAATCTTCAGGAAAAACTTCTGGAAATTCGCGCACTACTGGTAAGTCTTCAATTCTTCGCTCATCTCCTTTCTTCTCTACGACATGCGCCAGGAAGGCGTAGCACCCTTTCCTTAGGCACTTACGCGCCTTTAGGCACGAAATTAGTTTCGTCGCAACTCCCCTTCTTTCCCCTTGAATCACCAAGGTTTCTCCGTTCAACAGTGGGACCCGAACCTGCTTCTCATGGCAAATAACTTCCGCGTGGTTCTCGACTAACCAATCCATACCTATCACAATGTCAAAACTTCCCAAGTCTATTGGCAACAAGTTAATATTGAACCCGTGACCTCCCATGACTATTACACATTGTTCAGTTCTTTCGTTTGCGCATAACTGCCTACCATTGGCTAGTTCTATAGTATAAGGTGTGTCTAGCCTACTGGTTGCTAGGCCTCGGGAGTCTTTAAACTCAGCGGATATAAAACTTAGGTCAGCGCCAGTATCAAATAAGACAGATGCAAAATGTCCGTTAAGCAAAAACGTACCGGTTACCACATTCGGCTCTTCTTTAGCTTCGCCTGCGCCGATCACAAAAGCTCTTCCGCGAGCTTGGTTTCCCTTTTGCGGGCAATCCCGACTAAAATGCCCTGGCTTCCCGCATGCGTAGCAGTTGTCGCTCGCTCCAGCTTCTCTGACACGGCAATTCATCGTCTTGTGCCCTGGTCTGCCACATTTGGCACATTCGATTCTTGCGCATTCACCCTCGTGGTGATACTTGCATTTGTTGCACCATGGGCGAGGCCCGCTGTATCCTCTCCTTGATGGCTCCGCGGCTTGGATCGCGTAAGCCCTTAAGCTCTCCTGCTTCTTGAACGGTGGCTGCTTGGAGTCGGACCCTCGGTGGGAGAGTTCCACTTCCTCTTGGGATCAGAGGTTCGCTGCTCGATTCCGCGCGTAGTTAACATACCCGCACGGACCGTATCCCTTGTAAGGGTGATGGCCCGCGCTACCGCCTCATCAAAGGTTGGAGGCGCTGCGGCGTTGAGCGGAACCCTAACAATAGGAGGTAGCCCAAAGATATACCTCTCGATCTTCTTTTCCTCCGTGTTTGCCATGTCTGGCACCAACTGGCAAAGCTCGTTGAACCGGTTGTTGTAGGCGTCGATATCCGTTCCTACCATGGTGTGGTTCCAGAATTCCTGTTGTAGGTTCTGAATTTCTGCGCGAGAGCAGAACTTTCTCATCAACATTTCCTTCAGTTCCTCCCAGGTCTTGTGAAGAGCAACTTCTCGCCCCAAGGTTTTCACTTGAAGCTTCCACCAAGACGAAGCTGCTTCTTGGAACATGCAGGTCGCGTAAAGGACCTTCTGGTTCTCACTACATCCGCTAATGGAGAGAACTGTCTCCATCTTGTCAATCCAGTTGTAGAGCCCAATGGCTCCTTCGATACCCTTGAATGGCCAAGGCTTACAGGCCATGAATGTCTTGTAGGAGCATCCTTTGTCCAAGGCTCCTGATTCGGGTTCTGGGGTCTCATTCTGACGACCCTGACTTGATTCGGCCTTGCTGGCCTCATGTGTTGCGATTGCTTGCGCGATTATTTCCGCGAGTTCTTCGGGTGTCATGGTAATTCCCTTGGCTTTAGTTGGAGGCATTCTCGCTTTAAAAGAGTGAAAACATATCAATCTTAGCGCATGTATTCTGAGCACATAATGTTATCATTATCTACTAGACACTGTGTGACCCGTGTTCCTAAGTGTGTGTATAGTTTCTTTTGAAAATATTTTCTTTGAAAAATATTTCATGCGATTTCCCCCAACGGTTATAGTCTAGGTTAAAACTTCTTTTCCTAGTTCGCTATAACCAGCGCTCTGATACCAATCTGTCGCACCCGGCCCTGAGCGGCGGAAACAGCCGGGCGCGCGCGGGTGGGGATTGATAATTAAGCACGGGCCATTGCAAACATTCAAAGATTTTCATTGCGCATGAAATGTTTAATACAAATACATTACATTGTTTAAAAATTACATAAAAAACATCCAAGTATAAAAACTGTTGAAGATTTCCATGCCATATCCCCTTGCGCGGCGGGAACAACCACGCGCATCGAAGGGATAGAACTAAAATCTTCCAAAAAGCTAGTTTTAGATGTTCAGCGTGAGGTGCTCTAAGTGTGACTCCATGCGCTACCTAATTATCTCCTGAAAGACACGTAAAAACATTTGAATCAGTATAAACTGAGTGAGTTCACAAGTTTTAGTAACTTGATAAATCGTATTGCATCATAATCTTGATACAAATCATTCTGAAACATAATTCTGATAGCATCATTAAAACACATGCTTGGTAAAACATGGTTCTATCAACATATTCTGATAAAATCGTTCCGCGGGTTACGCTGCGAACATTTCTGGGAACTGTGCTCGTCTATGCAAAGTGGCGCTGCCACTACGAGCTAAAATAAGTAATACCGTCCCGCGGGTTACGCGCGAACGTTTCAGGAAAATGTGCTCGTCCATGCAAAGTGGCGCTGCCACTACGAGCTAATCAATAATTCCGTCCCGCGGGTTACGCGCGGACGTTGTGCCGGAAAACAAGGCGCTCGTCCATGCAAAGAGGCGCGACCCCTACGAGCGGGCTCAAACCCATAGTACTGCCCCATGACCATACTAGGCACTCGTCCATGCAAAGAGGTGCGACCCCTACGAGTGGGTGGATCAAACCAGCAGTCCCTACCCTTAGAGTTCCAATGGTAAAGTGATCACTTACTCGAGTTCTAGGGCACACACATCGAAAACCTTAGATAACCGTTCGCATTGCTTATCATGAAATATAATTTAAACACATAATCGCTTGCATAGCTTGTAAGTATACCATGATAAAACATTATTTAAGTACGTGTCCCTCGCCCCGAAAACAGTTTAAAAACAGTGAAAACAGCGAGAATAGGGGCTGTGAGACTCACCTGTGGTTCTTGTTAAGGGATTAATCGAGATTCGGGTTTTCTTGGTGTTGGCCTCGGAATCGAAGGTCTAGAATACGATTAAATAACAAGTATATATATTAAGATCAAGAATTAGGAGAATATAAGGGTTGGAAAGCAGATCTCAAGGTTATATTCTAGGCTTACCTGGTAACAGGATCGGAAACGAAAACAACGGATGCTTGGGAGATGATTAGTGCAAGTTGCAGTTCTTAAGAGAGAAGTTTGAAGTGTGTTTTGGTGATGATAATTTAGGTTACATATTTATAGGCAAACTCAAGGGAACACAATCCCTTGCTCTAGGGGATTGTAATCTTTTCATATCTAGGGGTAATGATGATAAAGTATGGAAATTATTATTATTTATTTAAAAGTGGAGTAGTGGATAAAAGATTTTGATTTTGATTTGGTCAGGACATGCAGGTCTGTGGTTGGTGGGAGTAGGGTGGCTGACAGTTGACTTTTCATGTTACAGTGTGCTTTTTCAGGTACTTTGTCAGTGTACAGTAAAAAGTGGAAAATCTCTGAAACACGCTACCGTTTCTTTTTGGGCGGGAGTAATCTCCTTACAACTGGAGAATAGACTAAGTGTTCTGCGCGTATTACTTTGTGCGCATAGCTTTCTGCGTGAAGGACATTTCTTTGCTGCGGGTAGGTGCGTGACCTTCTCGCAGTCAGGGACATTGAGTTTCATTTGTAGATTCTCCAGGTGGTCTTGGTATTTCAACATAGTGATCAGTTATGTTGAAGTCAATTCCATCTTGGAGCTTCAGACAAACTAGTTCTCAATGTTCCCGCCATGCGGGGAGGTTAGTTCCCTTCCGCACGCGCATAAACGATTTAGGGTGCACCCGCCTTAGCATCATGCGTGACGGTCAACCCATTAGACATCATAACGTTAAGGTTCATGAAAACATAAAGCCAAAACATTCGCGCATGGCGCATATAACATATGCTCACGCTGGTTCTTAACATGGCGCGCTCGCGCAGGGCGCACATAACAAATGCACGCGCTGACTATCATGGCGCGCTCGCGCAGGGCGCACATAACAAATGCACGCGCTGACTAACATGGCGCGCTCGCGCAGGGCGCACATAACAAATGCACGCGCTGACTAACATGGCGCGCTCGCGCAGGGCGCACATAACAAATGCACGCGCTGACTAACATGGCGCGCTCGATATTTACAATCACCTAATTATTAGGTTGATTACTTAGTTTATAGGATTGAGAAATTTACCGGGTGTCACACCCTCTTATATACCTTTTGAAAGTGGGTTTTAAATGCTTTTTGTCATTTTGTGAATTACTAGTTGTCAAACAGTAACATTATCCACTTGATATTAAAAACAATATTTATCTTTTAAGTTAATAAAACTTTACTCGGAATTATTCTTTTCAAAGTCTACTCGGTATACGTCCACTTACAAAGCTTACCCGGTCAAACTTTGCTTGGAAAATTTTCATTTTTGAATATACAAAGTTTGCCCGAATCCTTCTATTTAGAAACCTTTCTCGATCAAGCTAATTAATTTAGAGTTAAGACATAATGAAGAAAGCTTACCTGAAATACAAGATTTCTTGAGAAATTAATCACAAGGAAAATAATCAAGTATAAACATCAAATAAACATCCTTACTAGGAATCAATTAAGATCCCCATATACATTTATTCAATTCAAATTAAATGATATAATCTAGCATAAACCCTAATGAAATAAGAATCATAATCAGACAATCATACTCAAAACATATACATTCAAGCATACTTGAAAACATAGTGTGCCCGAGCAACCATTCAAGAGAATAGTGTACCCGAACACATTTCTAATGCAAAGTATACCCGAATAACCTTCATATAGTACAAAGTGTGCCCGAAAAAGGATTTCTAGAAGACAGTGTACTCGGAAAGTTAAGTTTTGAAATTACCAAGTATATTGAGGGAACAAAAGTGTACCCGAAATATAAAGTGTGCCCGGAAAACAAAGTTTGCCCGAAAACACTTGTAATTTCAAAGAAATCATAGACACACATATCACAGAGCATGCTCGGAATGAAATTAAACCACATAAACATTTAAGTGTGCTATAGTATAAAATCTCAAAGAGCTTGCCCGAAAATCCTATGTTAGCACTAAGCTTTCTAGGATAAACACATTCAATCATCAGGTATGCCCTTACCAGAGGGATTTCAACATGTCAAACCATACCCGAAAAATGACAAACTTAAATAGTAATATCTAAGCATGCCCGGAAAGATTAACAAACCTTTCCTCACAACATATTCACACAAACCACAAAGCTTACTTGATGTACTTGACTAAGTTCATAAAGTTTGCTTGGAATCACAATCAGCATATAACATGCATAGCTTGCCCGAAATAAGAATTTCTTGTTAAAAGCTAGTTATAACAACACATAATCATCTCAAGACTTCAAGCTTGCTCGGGAAATGAGTACAACAGTGTACTCTACCCGGAAAGTGTAAACACTTCAAAGCATGCCCGAAAATCATAAAGTTAGTCAAAAATGACTAAGCTTACCCGGAAAGGTCATAAATCATCAAACCTTACCCGAAATATCATATTCAAACATATTCAACTGTTTTGTGCCCGGAAAGGTTATAAAACATTAAACCTTACCTGAACTTACATATTCAGCCAATTAAAGGCAAAATGCAACACTTTTTGACTTAAACCACTTTATCAAAATATATTTTTCGTTTCAGATCATAGTTTAAGAGCAAATGGTGCATTTAGAGATCAGATTTCAGTTATGTTTCTCTTCAAAACAGTTTCGTCCATTTTCTGAAAAGATCTCAAGAATGGGATCATATTGACTAAGTAGCTATCTCAATACTTCACTCTCAGCATTATTATGACAACATAGATAGGTTAACAGCAGGTATAAACTTAGCATGGATTTCATTTCTTTGGTGATATGATTAAGGTTCAATTTAAGCATAATGCATTAATGGTCAACACTGTGCTATGATGCCTCATATCTCTTCCCAAAGCTTATTTGGCTTTCCCCAGATCACCCAAATTTGACTCCAACCTCCTGTATTTGGTCAAAAATAGTTTTTGTATGACAGAACTTATTGTATTTTTGTATTTTTAGATTCAAACATATATAGAGGTTGAACGTTGGACTTACAGCTAGTAACATGCCTTTCATTCAAGATGAGACAGATTTTGTCAAAATCTTTGTAGTTCTTGTTGTAACCCTCTTGTTTGATAAAATATTTAAAACACTTATCAACTTTTGGTTGATTTATTCATTCTTCCCCTTTTAGATATTTTCTCAAATTTTCTTAAAGCATGTTCTTTGTCATATTTAAAGATGTTTCATTTTTGGTTGACCAAATAACAACAGTCTCGTGTATGACTGGGTAATCACTTTTCTGCCATATCATTCGGAGAGATTTATCTTGAGACATGCAAAGACAACTATGTATCTCCAGATAAAGATCAGCATATTCATTATGTTTATATCACCAAAGATTTTACATCATCATGGGAAAGCAACCATACATGTTAATGACTATACTAAGGTCCTTTTAGCCTATTAATTCCATATGATCAGCTAAGTAGTCAATGTACTATCATTTCCCATTAAACACAGTTTAATATTCAATCACCCCAATATCTCTTCATTGTCAGGTTAATGGCTATCCTGTTTGACCAAAAGTGGTCAACAGGACCAAACATACGTGTGAATATATGTCCTTTCAAAGTTAGAGCTATTGACATAGTTTTAAGTGAAGGAATAAGAAACAAGTTATTATTGCCCCAAATGCATTCAGTTTTTAGGTCAATGACTATCCTTTGAATCTATAGAGATTTAAGGACCAAACATACACGGGTGCATGTCCTTCCAACTGGGCAAATGACATAATTTTCAGCAAAAACAACTTCTTGAGACTTTTTTAAAAAAAAATCCTTCTTTTAAGCATCTTTTAAAGCTTGAACTGAATAATCTTATCATATCTCAGCAACATTAACAACATGCTCATGTTTTGATCAAAATAGAGTATTTATGTAAAATTCATTGGAAAATCTTCATTTCATCACTTAATTTTGACATAAAACACATTTTGACACAAACAATTGTAACATATTCAAATCTTAATCAAACATGAAATCATCAAGACAAGTAGACAGTACTAACAATCAAATTCTAGCTTATCTTAATAACATCAGAAGATCAGATAAAGCACATATTCAAGCAATTAAGCATTGATATCAGATAAGTTTACATCAACAAGTAATTCATAACAAGAATTCTTATCCTGACATCACAAATGCACATAAACTGATAATCATGCAAACCTATCAATCAGATCAAACATGTCAAATTTTGCATTCATACACAGTTAAAGCACATAACAGTTAACATATTCGGTAGCATATTCAAATATCATACTTAAGTAACATAATCAAGCATATTCACTAAACATTCAATATGTGTAATCTCTAACAAAATAATCAATTATCACAGAGAGACACACAACCAGGCACACATCCTTAATCAGATTTCATCAGAGTTGATCATTCCCAGGGCTTTCAGAAGAAAGTTGAACCCGGTTCTTTCAAGTGGTTTGGTGAAAAGGTCAGCTATTGTCACTTGTATCAACTCTTTGCATTTCAATCAAACCTTTTTCACTGCAGTCTCTGATGAAATGATGTCTGATTTCAATGTTCTTAGTATTGGAATGTTGAACTGGATTCTTAACAGTAAAATATGCAGCTGTATTGTCAATAAGAATAGGGGTGTTCAAGAAATTCAAACCATAGTCCATCTGATTTTGAATCCATAGAACTTGTGCACAGCAGGAAGATGCAGCAACATATTCAGCTTCTGCAGTAGAGATTGAGACCGTAGTCTGCTTTTTGCATTGCCATGACACTAGCTTTCCACCCAAAAATTGAGATCCTCCTGAGGTTGACTTTCTGCTCATGTTGCAGCCATCATAATCACTGTCTGTATAGGCAATCAGATCAAAAGATTGATTCTTTGGATACCAAATCCCTAGGTCTGGTGTTCCATTCAAATATCTGAATATTCTTTTAACAGCATTCATGTGGGAGACTTTTGGATTTGATTGGAATCTTGCACACACACATACAGCAAACATGATATCTGGTATTGTTGTAGTCAGATACATCAGAGATCCAATTTTGGCTCTATATTCATGTTCATCTATAGGCTCCCCCTTTTCATCTGCAATCATCTTTTCTTTGGTGTCCATTGGAGTTGAAACAGTCTTGTACTCTTGACAGTTGAACTTGTTCAAGATGTCCTGCACATATTTGTTTTGATGAATGAAAATCCCCTCAGCCTTCTGTTGAACTTGCAATCCTAGAAAGAAGTTCATTTCTCCCATAGAACTCATGCTGTATTTGGACTTCATTACCCCTTCAAACTCCACACACATTTGTTCATTTGTAGAACCAAAGATGATGTCATCCACATACACTTGTAACAGAAGCAAGTCTGATCCCTTTCTTTTGTAGAAGAGTGTCTTGTCAATGCCTCCTCTTTTGAAACCATTTTCAAGAAGATGATTTGACACCTCATCATACCATGCTATAGGAGCCTGATGCAATCCATAAAGGGCTTTGTTTAACTTATACACCCTGTTTGGATACATTGGATCCTCAAAACCTGGAGGTTGAGCAACATACACCTCTTCATCAATCTTTCCATTTAGAAATGCAGACTTAACATCAAGCTGGAACACTCTAATGTTCTTTGAGGCAGCATATGCAAGAAAAATCCTGATAGCTTCAAGTCTTGCAACAGGTGCAAAGACTTTCTCAAAGTCTATTCCTTCTTCTTGAAGACATCCCAGTGCTACAAGTCTAGCTTTATTCTTAATCACCAAACCCCTTTCATCCCTTTTGTTTCTAAAAACCCATTTGGTTCCAATTGCGTATCTGTCAAATGGCTTATCAACAAGATCCCACACATGCAGGTCTCTAAATTGTGCCAATTTTTCTTGCATTGCTTCTACCCAACTATTGTCTTTTAATGCTTTTGCTATGTTCTTTGGTTCTATTTGGGACAGAAAACAAGAGTAAAGACAGATGTTTGCAATTTCGGAATGACTTCTTGTAACTCTTTCATGCAAATCACCAATGATGTTTTCAGAAGGATGATTCTTTTCCACATAAGGAGTTTGTACAATCATATATGTAGACATGTTTGTGTTAAGATTTGTTTCATTGAGTTATGGATCTTCAATGATCAAATCAGCTTCTGCATCATGAAATTCTGGTGCTTCATCATTATTTTGTCCTGAAGTAGATGCACCATTGTTTTCTAAGTTGAATATTTGAAATAGATCTTGAAATCTTGCTGTAGATGCAGCTTCTTCTCCACTTGCTTGTTTGCTTGTGTCACCCTCATTCTGAATTTTATCATTCTGTACATCTGGATTGTCTTGATTGTGCTCAGCATGATCAAGTTTATCAGTGTTCCATGAGGAATTCTTCACAAAAGAATATTCTTTCTCTTTTCTAGCAACCTTCTTCCATAATTCTTCTAAGTCCAATGTTTTCTTCTTCTTTTCTTCAATTACACTGGTCTTGTAGAATGAGTCATCAAAGTCTTCAGGATAAATCTTGAAAGACATTATTAACTTCTCATGGTCAAATAGCCATGCTGCACCATCAACTGTATTGAATTGATTCTCATTAAAGATGATGTCAGATGATTCTATAACACTCAAGTGATCTTTCACATAAACTCTGTAGGCTTTTGAGTGTGTAGAATATCCAACAAAGAAGCAATCCAGGGATTTTGTTTGAAACTTGTTCATATAGTCCCTTGTATTCAAAAGAAAACATTTGCATCCAAAGGGCTTGAAAAACTTGATGTAAGGCTTTCTGTTGTGAAATATTTCATAAGGAGTTTTGTTATGCCTTTTGTTCACAAGTACCCTGTTCTGAACATAGCAGGCTGTATTTATGGCTTCAGCCTAAAAAGTGACAGGCAAATTAGCATCTGCTAACATGGTTCTTGCAGCTTCAATAAGTGTTCTATTTCTTCTTTCGGCTACACCATTTTGCTCAGGAGTTCTAGGAGCTGAAAATTGTTGTTGTATTCCTTTTGCTTCACAGAATTCTTGCATAACTCCATTCTTGAACTCAGTGCCATTGTCACTTCTCATCATCTTGACTGTCTTATTCAACTTGTTCTCAATCATTGTTACACAACCTTTAATCAACTCTGCAGTCTCATCCTTGGTACTTAGGAAATAAACCCAAGTGTATCTTGAATAGTCATCAATGATCACCAGACAATATCTTTTCTTCCCAATACTTGGTACACTCACAGGACCAAAGAGATCCATGTGAATTAATTCAAGTACTTGATCAATTGAATTGATGAGTTTTGACTTATGAGTAGATTCGTGTTGTTTTCCCTGTTGACATGAATCACAATGATCTTCCAACTTGAATTCTCTTGTAGGTAAGCCTATGACATGCTCACCTTTGACAAGTCTATTCATGTTCTTCAAGTTCACATGACACAGTTTTCTATGCCACAATTTTGACTCATTTTTTCAGTGGCTTTGGAAACAAAACATGCACCTCCTCTTGAAATAACTTCTTTCATATTCAATTCATACAAGTTACCATTTCTTGGTGCCATCATCATAATCATTTCAGGTGGAATTACAAACTCAGGTTTTAAAATGAAATAGTGTGAATTATCAAAACTGACTTTGTAACCCTTATCACACATTTGTGATATACTCAGCAGATTGTACTGAAGACCTTAAACATGAAATACATTATCAAATGAGACTTTCCCATTTTTTAAGATTCCTTTTCCAACAATCTTTCCACCATTCTCATCACTCCCAAAAGCTAATGGACCTTCATACTTTTCTTCATAATTGACAAGAGATCTCTTGTCACAAGTCATGTGCCTAGAACAACTACTATCCATATACCATATGTCATTTAGAGGAGTGGACTGTTCCTGCACATACAAAGAAAGTTTGATTAGTTGAGTGATGAAGTGCAAGCCTTATCAACTTGCAGCTCATCAGATTCAGTTTCAGACACAGCTTGGGAAGTGAGTGTTGTTGGTTCAGGATCTTCATGAATCAATTCTAAGTTGTCTGAATTATCAGTTTCATAACCACACTCTCTTGGAGTTTTAACAAGTGAGGTTGGACACTGGAATTCAGCTGAGTCAGTGGCATACTCCTTTATCACATAGTCCTTCTTCTCAGAGTAGTCTCTCACATCAGCAACTTGCTCAACCTTACTCTCAGTATTAGGTTTCCAAAGGAAACCATGTGGTTCATATCCATGCTTTAGTAGAAACTTCTCATCACCAGTGAGTTCTGTTGGTTTCTTTCTAGAATATGCACCTTTTCTTCTTGTCTTCTCACTGCTTGATGATCCTTGAGAACTATCAGATTTGACTGATTGAGTATCTTGTTTGATTCTCAAAGGCTGATAGTTCTTTTTGGTCAATTTCTCATGCATCTTAGGAGATTTACTTCTTCTTGCTAATTCAGCTACTTGCTTCTTTGTTGTTACTTCAGCTTTCTTCTCAATCCTTGTCTCCTTTGCAGATTTATTTTCTTCTTTGTTCATGGTTTCATTTCCACACACATTTCCTTTTCCCAGATATACATCATACTTCTGTTTGTACAGGACAAAGTCTTGGCCATACTTTGTTCCATCTCGGACATGAAATGGTTGAAATTTCAATCTCTCATTGCATGAGTCTGTGTGGTGACCATATTCATCACACCTTTTTGCACCAAACCTTGCCTTTGAATATTTCATGTTCTTTTGGTTTCTTGAATCTTTCACTTGGCTTAGGTGACTTGACTCCTAGAGTCTTCTGATTCTTTAAGCTATCAAAGTTAATTGAGAATGGCACAAACTCCTCAATCTTAATGTCTTGTCTTTCAAGTTTGCTTTTGACAAAGACAACTTTTTCAATAATCATAGGTTCTTCATCACTGCTTTCTCTAACCCTTGACTGTATTTTCTCATACTCTTCCATAGTTTCCACTTCTCCAACATCCAACACCTCATGACTAGAAAAGATTGGATAAACTGGGATAAAATTTTCTGTATCAACTTTTTTAGTCACCATCTTCCATTTGTTGTTCTGCTTTATCCTACACAATACAGCCTTGCTTGGTGGTCTGACTGCATTGTAGTTTATCTTCCTCCTTTCACAAATGTCAAAAGAAACATGTTCTCTTTTCATTTTATCATTCTGTTTCTTCAATCTTGGTGGGACTGGTGGATACTTTGGAAGTTTATCAACAGATTCCGGTTTCTTATATTTTCTTCCTCTTTCAGCAGCTTTGATTTCCTCTTCAGTAATTTGATCACTCAAATCACTCAAGTCATCTTGATCCAGTTCAACTGAATCAAAGTCATCCTCAGAGACTTGAACTCCAATTGACTTATCCTCTTTTACTTCTTTCTTAATCACAAACTCTCCTTCTTCATTCACTCATACCTTTTTGTACAAATCAACAAATTCTTCCTTGTCTTGAAAGACATCTCTGAATTGTTGCAAGTATGCATCTCTTTTCTCTTTGTCAACTTTTGGCATGAAGTTGTTGTTGAATGGAGGTGGAACTGCTTTGCACATATGTTGCCTGTTGAGACCAAATTCTTCAGAAATTCAGTTTCAACCTTCAGTCTTGTGTTTTGCACCTTTTCTTCAACCAACATCTTCTATAATCCATCAATCTCAGTGATGTATCTGGTTTGAGTTCTGTAATTGATCATGCAATCATCTTTAAGGCTTTTAATCTTTTCTTCACTGATCATCTCACTTGCCTCATACCCATTGATGATACTTTGTTTTATAAAACACTCACTTTCCAGCTTGCCTACTTTTGTTTTCAATTCAATGATAAGTTCATTTAAATCAACAGTAGGAGCAGAGTGTACCTGCGATGATGATCCTTTTTCTTTTTCAATTATGGCCATGACTGCCACATTTGATTTCTTGATATCATCTTCAATGTCCTCTTCATGATTGCTCCAATCAAAATTTCCTTCATGCTGTGTAGTCACTGCCACATTTCCTTGATTTATGATCTGATTTTGATTTGCTGGAAAGTGTTGTTTGGAACATTTTGAGCTACTTAAAGGTTTTGATTGTTATTCATTTGAAAACCTTGAGTCTGTTGCATACTTTGTTGTTGATTATTCATTTGAGGCTGAAAGTTGTTGAAGTTGGGGTTGTAATTGTTGTTGGGATTGAAGTTGTTGTTGAATATTAGCTGATTTTGTTGGTAATGCTACTGACCTCTTGGTTGATTTTGTTGATATTGCTGCTGACCTCCTGGTTGTTGATTCTAGAATTGATTCATTTGAAAGTTTCTTGGTTGATTGCATTCTCTTGCAAAATGACCAGGTTGCTGACAATTGTAGCAGATTGCTTTTGACTTGTGAAATCCAATCCTGTCATTAGGACCAGAAACCAGAGACCTACCAGTTCTGTTATACAACCTCTTACTTCTCAAGGCTAACATTGCAGCTTGCCACTTCAAATCCATGTCCTCCAAGTCATCTGCATCAATTTGCTCTAAATCATCTTGTACCACACTTGTGTGAATTAGGTTCTTTGCAACAAATGCATTATATGACTCAGTAAACATAGACAGCAATACATTTGTTTCATTGTTTTGACCATTTACACCACTAGAGTGATGCACATTCCCACTTGCCATTGAGGCAGTTTCAGTATCATCAATCAGTTGCACATTGAACCTCTGCTGATTTCCTTGATTACTTGTGCTACCTCCAATGAAAGATTTTGGAGTATCAACATTATGTTCAGCTGGTTCTTCAATAATGGGAATTTGCTGTTGATTCTTGGTAGACAGATTTCCAATGGGTGCAATCAATGCATTTGAAACATTGAAGCAGGGTCTATCTTCCTTAATCATCTCATTCTCTATCATTTCAAGTTCTGCAGCCTGAAGAAAGAATACTACATCATCCAATTTCAATCATTGAAATTATGCTTCTGAAGGATGAACTTGCAAGCAGTATACCATTCTTTTGGCATTGAGTTGAGTAATTTTGTATTTAAATCAAAGTCAGTCATTACATAATCAGTTGTCCTCAACTCATTCACAATACTTAGAAAACATTCTAGTATTGATTTCAACCTCTCTCCTTCCTTATACTTGAACCTTTCCAACTGTTGCTTCAATCTTTGCTTCTTTATGTTCTTTAGTTCAGTATTCCTTTCATACATCTCAAGGATGGCATCATACATTTGCTTGGCAGTTGTGTTATGTGCCACCTTGGTCAAAATCTCCCAAGACAAACCTAGCTTAATCATAGCTAAGGCTTTGTCATCCACTTTTCTCATTCTTTCTCTTACTGCAGCAGTTGCAGCTGCATTTGCACCTTCTTCAACAGCAACTTGTGGACCATTCTTGATGGAGTTCCACATATCAATATCATTGTAGCATACGGCTGCTTCAAAGAGTACTTTCCATTTGATAAAGTTTTCCTGTCCATTTACAACCTTGGTATCTTGTTAGTAGACACCTCTTGTTCCTCATATCTAGACATTTTGAGAAATCAAAAGTCATTTTCTTTGTAAACACAGAGTTTCAAAATAATCAGATCTGAAAACAGAATGCTCAGATCTGATGTGTCTGATGTGATTAGAACAAGATTTAGATATAAAGATTAGAACTTTAATTGAAATAAGGAAGAGAAAACACCGGTAGATTGTAGATCTGGAAGAAAAATGAAAAACAGGGCTGCTGACGTCACAAATCAATCGAACAGTGGTCTGCTTACGTCATTCTTCTTCAAATCTTCAATCAGCAACAATCTTTCCAAAATAGCAGTAACAAGCTCTGATACCACTTGTCAGGTCCCTCGATTTCAGCTGGATCTTACTTAATCATGTCATAACTCACACAGATTAATGTGCCGACAAGAGAGTTAATGACGGGTTGCTATATTTAGAAAGATATCCGTTTGTTAAAGGCGGAATCAATAACAAACATATGGTTGCAACGAATAATCAAAGGTAGAAAGCACACACAGGATTCACTCAAAAGATTTCCATCTATATAATTTCATCATACAAAGTGGATAATCGATTTAGGGTTTTAGGAATCCTAGGACAGCCGTCACACGATATATTCTATCTCAATAAATGTGTCTGTCTCTGTCTATGTGTGTTGTGTGTGTCCTTTGGCGGCGTGCCCTAAACATTCTATTTATAGGCCTGCCAACCTAGGACAGCTGTCATTCCTTCTAGAAACCCTAAATACAATCATACATATTCAAATTACATATTCAAAATAAACTAAGTGTAAAACAAGTCTTCCGGGTAGGCTTTACAACATTCTTCATTCTCCGAGTACGCTTTGTACTCTGCCATCCTTTGGACTTGGTAACATAGAAGTGTGCTCGAAATCAGTTTCCGGGTAGACTTTACTTGAAGAGTATTTTACCAAGTAAAATACTCACCGGGTAGATTTCAGTCTTCTTGGTTTTGTCAAACTTTGCCCGACAAATCCTTACGAGCAACCTTGTTCTTCAATGATCCATTTCAGCTCTTTGCTATAAAATAACTTATTAGCAAAGTGTACTCGGGAGTACTGTTCCTTGCTTGAGCTAAACCTTGCCCGATATTACTTAGAGAAATTCCTTTAGATCACAATCATACTTGGACCATACTTACTAATGAATACCTTGCCCGGTCTTCCAATTACTTGGCTTCTTGGACATTGTTAACCAAACCTTACTCGGAAGAGTAATATACTTGGCTCTGAAGAACAGACTTGCTTGATAAAGTGAACCTTGCCCGGATTTACATAAACTAGTGAACCTTGCTCGACAATACACTAATTTGCAAACCTTGCTCGGATAACCACTAAAGAAGACTACTTGAAGTAAACCTTGCCCGGTAGACAAAATATCATACCCGGCTAAGTAAAACCTTGCTCGGATGTCTAAGGTGTGCCCGGATCCATACTTAGCGAATTCTGAGGAGGTTGAGAAGATTCCAATCTTCCATATACTTCATTATGGTCAAATCTTTGACTCAACAATCTCCCCCTTAGGTCAATTGTTTGACTCAACAAAATTTGGAGACACTACTTTTATGGGACTAAATGTATCATCTATACCGATCATAAAAACCTGCAACACATCCTCAACCAAAAAGAACTAAACATGAGGCAACAGCGTGGGGTCGAGTTACTTAATGACTATGATTGCGAAATTCGCTACCACCCCTAGAAAGCGAATGTCGTGGCAGACACCCTAAGCCAAAAGGATAGAGTTAAACCTCTCGTATTCGGGCCTTGGAAATGATTATTCACACTAGCCTTAAGGCCCGAATTCTTCAAGCTCAAGCCCAAGTGGCAGCCCAAAACAATCTCAAGGCTGAATTGGATTGTGGAGCCAAAAAATAGTTTGAAACAAAGTCCGATGGAGTTCTTTACTTCATGGGACGCATATGGATTCCAAATTCTAAAGACCTTCGAAATCTCATCCTTAATGAAGTACACAAAACTCGATACTCGATTCATCCTGGAGCCGATAAAATGTTCCATGATCTTAGGGAATTCTATTGGTGGCCTGGTATGAAGAAGGATATAGCATTGTATGTTGGGAAGTGTCTCACTTGCTCAAAAGTCAAAGCCGAACATCAGAGGCCCTCGGGTTTGCTTCAACAACCCGAGATTCCTCTATGGAAGTGGGATCAAATTTCCATGGATTTCATCACTAAAATACCAAAAACCACTGGTAAGCATGATTCTATTAGGGTTATAATCGATCGTCTCTCCAAATCTGCTCATTTCATCCCTGTTAGTGAAACCTACAAGATGGAAAAGTTGTCTCACATTTACATCAACGAAATCGTGACCCGTCATGGTGTTCCCTTATCCATAATCTCCGACCGTGACAGCCGCTTTACCTCCAAGTTTTGGCGATCCCTTCAAAAAACTTTGGGGACTCGTGTAGATCTTAGCACAGCCTATCATCCCCAAACATATGGTCAAACCAAAAGAACCATCCAAACCTTAGAATACATGCTCCGTTCTTGCACAATCGAGTTTGGAGGAAATTGGGATGATCACCTACCTCTCATTGAATTTTGCCAATAATAAAAGCTACCATACTAGCATCAAATTTGCTCCTTTTGAGGTTTTGTATGATAGGAAATGTCGAACACCCGTGTGTTGGACCGAGATTGGTGACTCACAAGTTATTGGTCCCGAAATCGTCCAAGCAACCTCCAACAGGATTGCTATCATTCGAGAAAGACTTAAGGTCGCTCGTGATAGACAAAAGAGTTATGTTGACAACCGAAGGAAACCACTTGAGTTTCAAGTTGATGACCAAGTCTTACTCAAAGTTTCCCCCTGGAAAGGCATTGTCTGATTTGGGAAAAGGGGAAAGCTTGCTCCTAGGTATGTTGGACCTTTTGAGATTCTTGATAGAATTGGTCTAGTGGCATACAAACTCAAACTACCTCAGGAATTACGCGGTATTCATGACACTTTCCATGTTTCTAACCTCAAGAAATGCTTAGCTGATGACACTCAGCCTATTCCCCTAGAAGATATCCGCATTGATCATAAACTTAATTTTGTGGAGGAACCTATCGAGATCGTGGATCGTGATGTCAAGAAACTCAAGCGAAGTCGAATCCGTCTAGTGAAAGTCAAGTAAAACTATAAGCAAGGACCCGAGTTTACTTGGGAACTTGAAGATCAAATGAAATAGAAGTCCCCTCATCTTTTTCAATCCGAACCAGTCTTCACTATTTAATTTCGGGACGAAATTCCTTAAGTGGGGGAGACTGTAACATCTATGAATTTTTCTTGTTAATAAACGCTAGTTTTTCTACTCATTTAATAAAGTTATCGTATTCATTTCATCGTCTACCTTTATTATTGTTGAATTATATGTTATTTAAGGAATAACATTAACCTTGTATGTGTATTTATATGATCCTATACTCATTTCATCATAAACATGCTTAATCGTTATTATGACACGTTGAACCAGAATGCCTAGATTAATATTTAATAACATGTAACAAATCATTTTGTTATTATTATTAATATTATTTTTATCCTAAGTATTTAAATAAACCATGTGATTAAAAAAATGGAACATTATAGAAACTTCCAAGTTAAATCTTATTCCTCAAGTTGGTTTATCCAATTCTTTTAATTTGAATAAAAAAAGAAAAGAAAAAGAAAAAAAAGAGAAAAATTAGTTGCAAAAGTGCCGTGCACTTACATGCATACACATATATATTTTTTTAATTATTATTAGTTATTATTATGATTAATATTAGTTTATCAGTTAATCTTTAAACAAGTTTTATCTATATCTCAATTGTATTCAAACCTCCTACTTTCCACTATAAATAGAGCCTCTCATTCTCATTATTTTTCACACCAAATCTCATTCTCTTTTTTCTCTTTAAGCATAAACAAGTAAGTCTTTATAATAATTTTGCTTTTCATTGATGTTTTTATATATTTTTGCTTTCTATTATGAATTTCTTCTTGTTTGTTCTTATGTTCTTGAGTTTTCCTTTGAATCTTCATAGTTGTTCATATACTCTCACCATGATCATCATAAATTGTTAATAAAACCCTTACTTTTTGCTTTAAAGATTATGATGATCATGTTATTCCAAGAAATCACAATTATTTTTTCAAGATCTTGAATCAAAAGTATAATTATTCCATGAACAACTATGAATATTATTTTTATGATCTTCGAAACTTATAAAATTATCATAACAATCATAGATTATAATATTTACACTTTAAACCCTATACTTTCATAAATGTCAATAAATATCATAGATTATAATATTTACACTTTAAACCCTATACTTTCATAAATGCCAATAAACATCATAAACTATAATATTTACACTTTGAACCCTATGCTTTCATAAATGATAATAAATACAAAAAAGTATATGATATTACACTTTTAACCTCGTACTTTCTTCTTTATCAAAATCATTCTTAAAACATTTTGAATTAGTATACAAATAGAGTATAAACCGGGTATGTATGTATCTGACAAGCAAACGGTTCTGCCTAAGGCAAGAGTGGCGTAAATAATCCCATTGGACCCGTGACTCTTACCTGGGAATCAACTTTTTGGAGGTCATGCTCTCGGTTTAGAACATTCTAGTATGCGACACTCTAACTAATTTAAAATCGAAACTTAATCTAGGGCATCCAGTGACCGGTTCAACTAACTCTTGCTCGTGTTCGTGTTCATCTATCAAGCAAGGTGAGTTCATAGCCCCTTTTACTAATTTTTAAGTGTTTTATACATTGGGGTGGAAACATGCAACTTATTTATTCCATATTTTATAAATGCTATTTGATTCAAGCTTTATTCATAATATTCATTGTGTGTGATCATTACGAGTATATAGTTAATCGCATGTACAACCATTAACTTGTTAAGCCCGTGGTAGTTTGATGATAGATCTAGTGGCCAGACCCGCCCACTCAGGCCTCGGGTAGAGGCCTGTGTGTTCAGAATCCGACGATCGTTAAACGTTAAACATAATAGTCTAATCGTGGATTAGACGACTCGCTAATCGTGTCAGAGGTTTGGTTGTAATCACTAAAGTATATAAAGTAACTTAACACATATGAAATGTTTTCAACATAATACATATTTTTCTATTTAAAAACCTATGTTCTCACCAACTATTTTTAGTTGACACTCTCGCATGTTTTTCAGGTAATGAAAATTAAGGAACATTCTTGAAGTTTCATATAAGGGATGAGTTAGACTTAGAAGTTTAATGAATAAATTGTTATGTCATGTTTTCTATTTTGGATTATGTTTGGTTTTAACAACTTGTTGGTTTATTTTAAGAAAAGTTTTTACATTTAATACTATGTGCATGATTTCAATCTACTCATGCCCCCGGTGTTTCCGCCTTCGGCCGGGGTGTGACATACATAAACATTATTTTATTCATTAAATGGTCGTAATTACCGGTTAAATGTGTTAAGATGGTTTATTATCCGTTGCACAAGATGTAACTCTTTCAGATCATAAGTCAATCGGTCACGTTAAACGAATCAGACTGGTCCATATTTTCCAACAATGGGCATCGTTATTGAGAATGCTTGAGCTTCAATTGACTGATCAATTCATATCAATTAACTTACGGATCTAGTTATCTGATATGTGTATGTGATTGATACGTTAATGAACGAAGTGCGTGAGTGAGTAAACGAATAGAGTAACGGCTTAGAGAGAGAATACTAAAACAACACTTAAATTAGGTTGTCTAGATCAGCCTATATATAGAAGGCAAATGCAATTCGTTACACATTCCGTAACGAATGGCGTCAATTCGTCTTAGTTACGTTAAATAACAAAATGGTATAGCGAATGACTCATTCGCTATACCCATTCGTCAACATTCCATGACGAATGGATACATATTAATAACAATTAAGGTCCATTCGTTAAACATCCTTCATGAATGGACACGGATAACAAAATAACTCTCACTTGTTAAACAGGCTAAACGAATGACTACATAAAACTTAACGAATGGGCTTGTAATTACTAAAATATCCTTACATAAAAATAATAATAAATTACAGATGATTACAAAGACTCGTGACGGCCAAAACCGTGCACTAAAAACACCCTCTCGTCTCGTGCTCTTTGTCTTTAACTTACTTGAACCTCTTAGTCTTTCAATCACGACAACTATGAATCCCGAAAGCGTGACATACATGACCAACACGTTGGAATCTCATAGCTCGGTCATAGTCTTCACGTCTTGCAAACAAAATCTTGCTCTCGAATAAAACATCGTTGTCGGTCTTTGATAAATTAACAAGCCACATTGGGTCTATGACTCGTATAAAATTAGTCTTCAACCCTTTTCCCAACAGAATGACCGCCTCAGCCGTTTTGTTGTCGTAGTACCACCGATTAAATGACAGATGAAGATCTTGCGGAAAGGTCTTCACCGGTACTCGCCTCATAGTCTTTGGTAGATTTACTTTAAGTACGAGCTTCCTACAACCAGTACGAGGATCAATATCATTAATGTATTTCCTGGTTGGCACCTGCGGTTTACAGAATTTAAACCCGTGGTTGACCTCAAAGAGCAGATGTTGATGACACCATCCTTCTAATTTATTTCCACCACGGTTAATGAAAGGCCGATTGGCGAGCGTCCACACGTCCCATCTTGATAAAATACTATCTGTCGATCATTTCCTTCACCACCACTACTAGTACCTGCAGCGGATGAGCCGTGAGCTTGTTTCGGCTCACTACCACTTACACTAGCAGCGTCAGGATCCTTATCAGTGTCATCATTCTTCAGCTTCTTCAACACTTCGTCTTTACATGTCAACTGAAGAATGATATCCTCCTGTTCCTTGATTTTCTCCCACTGAGATGTAACAATCTAACGGAGGTCCTTTGTCTCCTTATGATAGTAAGATATAACTCATCAGTCTTCTTTGATTCATCAACATCTGGTCCTGTTGTTGACGATTAGCTTCCATTTGATTCTCGTATAAGTGAATCAAGCTGAGAAGCATGTCCATCTGTTGAGCATGTGGTAAGACATGAAAGTTTGGCAGAACGGGCTGCACCGGGCCTTGGGGACGAGTAATTCTCAAAAATATAAAGCCGAAGGTTTTGTCGGCATCATTGTAGTAGTAGGAGAAGTTACCGTTGATGTCACAGGAGGTGTAGGCATAGGAGATAGTATCGATTGAGGAATTGGGCAAAACCTCAAATCTGATGATGTAGTAGTCGTAAGAGTTATTGTCGGGGTTAACAGTAAGCGACACCACCGGCCTTTGTTGCGCAGATGACCTAGGCACTTGTGGACCCAAATCCACACCTGAACCATGCCTATTTTGATGCTTGGACGGTTGATCTTGAAGCTTTTCCTTGACCTTGCGTTTACGTTGAGCAGCATATGAACTGGCTGCCTCAACTTCAGCTCGTCGTCCATCACCCCCATTTCCACTGTTTCCACCTTCATCATTACCACCATCCTCACCATCGTTCCCACCTGGTCCCTCTTCACATTTAGAATCTGAGTCGTCTTGGATCCAACGATCATCAGAAGGACATACGTAATCGGATTCGCCAAATGACCAATCAGACGTTTGGTCCTTGGATGATCCTCAGGCGACGGTTGCCTATAAGTCTTCATTCTTTTCATTGTATCAACTGTCATATGTTCTAGCTTTAACAAACCATCCTTCAAAGTTTGATCGATTACAAGATCAGGAATCAGATCTTGTATAATCAGCTGAACGAATCGCGGATACATTTAGAAATTGTTGCGGTGACTATTAACTAGAAAATTCTCCTTCAAATGGTAGAAGATGAGCTGAGAGAAATTGAACGGTTTGTTCAATATAAGCGCAACAAATGCGGATTGAAGCATTATCTGACATTCATCATAACCACCTTTTAGTCCCCCAAGGAAATGAATCAAGACTTGTAGTAAGTACTTGTATGGAGCACACAAGCATGCCTTGTTATATTGGGAACACTCGAGGTCTCCAGTATAAAACAACCACTGAAATAATCCACGTATTAGTGTCTTATCAAATTCACATGGTAGATCCATGTTATCAGTAAACCTCAGCACCTGACGTATCAAAACATGAGTGATTGTGATACTCATCTTGTTGATCCCCACAGTGATGTGGTTCTCAGACTCCACATATTTGGCCGAATCCCATTAAGGACGAACTACGCGGTCGGCGTAATTGATATTTGGCTGAATCCTAAAATGTATAGGAACATGAGCAGTTATAGCATAATTGATCCGGGGTCAGCATAAATTGCAATAATATCTCCAAAGGCATCCTGATCTGCAAAGTTTTCCTGTACGAATGCACAAATATTGTGCTTCTTATCAAACGGTAACACGGGAGCAGCTTGAACTTGTTGTTGTTGTGCTGGAGCTGTTCTTGTTGTATATCAGGTTGTGGATTGTAAGGCCCCATTACCGGTGCCTCACTTTTGACGTTGGATTTACTCATAAACACAGTTCTTTCAAATCAGAGTTAATTAAAACTTTCGCGGAAACGTTAACTTTAACCATTCGATACAAAACGTTAATCTTTTCTTTAAAACCATATCATAAAACATCATATTTAAAACATCATTTCTTCCACTTTCATATGCCAGTCGTTCAGTCCATGCCATGTGCCCTCCTCATGCTAGCTCCTTAAACATATTCACCTGCGTGCATACTAAAAGTCAGCTACGCTGAGTGAGTTCTAGATAATCAGGCGACTTACAATACATACACATATCATACATACATACATATCCGAAGATACACATCCATACTTAACCAGTTACCTTTCCAACATACATTTATGCATACATACTATTTCCTACCTCAGCCTACCGAGAGTATGTTCATAGTCCGCCGTCTATACCTATACTCAAGGTCGTGAACACGTAAAAGGTCCGCAGTCCTTACCTATGTTTACCAGTTATGTTACGTGAAAGGTCCGCAGTCCTTCCCTGTACCATCCTATATTGACAACACTTACAAGGTCCTCAGTCCTTCCTTATGTTGCACCCTAAACCATAGCACGTACGAAGTCTGCAATCCTCCCCTATGCTACCACAACACAAATATAGCACATATAAGGTCCACAGTCCTTTCTTGTGCTGAAGCCTATCTACAATACGCATAAGGTCCGCAGTCCTTATCTACGTTGACGTCTATACCTATAACACGTATAAGGCCCACTGTCCCTATCTACGTTTACATCTATCATCTATCTCACGTATAAGGCCCACAGTCCTTAACTACGCCATCACCTATGTCCAACAGAATTTAGAGGGATTTTCCATCCTAATTTACTTCTTTAGACGTAGAACTCACGTACCATTCCTGTACCTGCATACACTTACTTTGCATATACAATAAACACATTATAGCATAGGAACACTCTAGGCGTTCTTCACATCATTCATTTAACAATCATACTCCTTGTCGGTACGTGCAATATCCGAAGATCGTTCACGCCCCGATAAGCATTCATTCATAACGATCATGCATCATCCGAACATTACATATAACATCCATACCTTTATGTATAACCTGACAGTACGCACAATATCCGAAGATCATTCGCGTACCGACAAACAATCATTCATATCTATCACATATCATATATAGCATACACTTACCACTTAGGTTAAGTGTATTAACTAATCTCATCGAGTATGCACACAGCCCCGAAAAACATAACAAGGAATGGGGCTAGAAACTCACCTGAATACGATTACGTTCACCGTTTATGGTAATCCCTTTCTTGAGCTGTGCACGACTAACTGTATAACAATTACACGTATCAATTAACTATCACTACCCATATCGTCTTCTTAGTTCAATTATTACCCACAAAGAACGGGGGTCCGGGGGCAGCGCCCCTGGCAGAGGGGTTCTAGGGGCGGCAGTCCCTAGAGGGGTCCAAGGGGCAAAGCCCCTGACTGGGGTTAAGCTATTTTCATCAACTGTCTTAACGCATTTTCCATTAGGATTTTAAGTTATTATTTTAACTCTCTTGTATTCGCAAGCGGTCATAAATGTAAGCGACCATACGTGTAAGCGAACTTAACTTAAGCGAATTTAACATAAGCGAACTTAATGTAAGCGAACTTAACGTAAGCGAACTTAACCAATAGCGAACTTAACCAGTAGCGAACTTATACGTTAAGCAAACATGTCAGTGGGCGAACTTGGCTGGCGAACTTGCTTGCAGGCGAAGTTGGCTTGCAGGCGAAGTTGTTCAACAGCCGCCGTTGTTCGACCTTAATCACCAAAATCATCTTCGTTTCATCGAGAAATTCTTGGATATGATGTTAACCGGACCTGTGATCATTCCCATGGTCTTTTTCGGGTAAAACTTGGCCCGGAAAAGCATAAAGTTTGGACCTTTAGGCTTAAAACGTTCAATACTAGGTTTAAGGGTTCGTTTAATCGAGCCGCACAGGTTTATGGGTTCATTAACTTCATTTTAGCATCAAGTTTAAATCTTTACGTTTCGTTTATACCCGATCTATTTTTTTTCTAAGTTTCAAGACTAAGCGTTTATAAAAACAAAAACTTTAAAGGTAAAAAGGCATACCTTTATGTGTTCTTTGGTCTTGGTTAGCTTGTTTATGGACTCTAACTCTTGTATATGTCTCGTATAGCAAAGATCTACCAAAACCGATGTTCGCTCTATCTCTTTTCCCCTCTTTCTCTCTCGACCGTAAGGTGGCTTGTGTGTGTTTGGAGTGTGTAGGCAAATATGGAAAGATGGAATGAGGATTAGGGTTTTAGGATGTTTTAATGGGGTATTTATATCCCTTAAAGCCCATGGACCTAAGGCCCATTATCCTTTAATCTACCTTAATTAATCTAAGTCCATGATCTTTTCTTTATTAATATTAATTAGTTTTTATCTCACGACCATTCGACGCAACTTTCTTTGTTATAATATTTGGGATGTTACATGGATCAACTACAGGTACATCTTGGATTATTTCCTCAGCCATTGCTGTAGTAAAAAAAACCCAAGAATTAGTAACATGGAACATAATTTTAACTTAAATCAAATTTCAATTTATACTTAAACAAATTGAATTCAATTTTAAAATTACAAATATCATTCAGTAACTCATTTGTTATGACGAATGATGTCATTCGTTATAATGAATGGCATGATTCGTTGTCATCATATTACCGAATGAGTGAAAGACGAATGTATATGAGTGAATGAGTCCATTCGTCAATTATGTGAATCCAATGAAGGTTCATTCATTACATAATGACACGAATGAGGTTTATTCGTTATGAAAGTTTAACGAATGTGTTCATTCATTCCATTCAAACACAAATGACCAGTTATTCGTTGTTCATAATGAATCAGTAACAATAATTATCCAAATTTGACTCAAAATTGTCAGTCAAAATTGGGAAGAAATCCAACAATCAACATGCAAACAAATTTCCAATTAACCATGAATAACGATGAATCAATGAAATATGTATCATTGAGCTCGTATGATCATCGTTAATCATCCCCAATCAACCATTAATCAAAAAAACATGTTTTACTAAAGATAACCGGTTAATGATTTGAGTAACTGACCCATCAAATGATAACGAAAGTTAACGGAATTGATCGCGTCTGATTCGTTTTTACCTTATGTGTCGTAATCAGAATGAAAATGGATTTAAAGATGATCGAAAATTATGGAAACTTTTGGCAGTGTTTTGCTTTGTTTTTGTGATAAATGAGGTGAACGAATGAGCCGATTCGTTCACCCCATGTTCATTAAAAAGGACAATATTGCACACAACCCCAAGACATGCGAATGAACCCATTCGTTAATTCAAAATTAATGAATGGTTCAAAATCGTTGACACATTCGTTAACAAAGATAACGAATTAATCACAAGATAAATTTCATAACGAATCAACCAAGATTCCTTCTTCATTCGTTATCAATATTAATGACGAATGAGGTCATACGTTATCAGTGTAGCGGAAGAAAATGATGATAGCGAATAAGCTTATTCATTATACAATTAAAAGAAGAATGGCCTTCATTCGTTATCAATGCAGATAGCGAATGGACTTTATTCGTTATGATTACTCATAGCGAATAGAAATAAATAAAAAAGTTTAAAAACTAAAAACTTTCTTTTACAAATTTAAAGAATTAAATAATGCATCGAGAACTCGTGTCCGATGAACTTTACTGTACCACTCGCAGTAAGATGCAATACCTTAACATGCTTTGCGTTTAAAACACATAAGTTAAAAAACAATTACTTTAAAGTCGATTAACTTCAAACAATTAAATACAAGAATTAAATAAAAACGTGGGAAACTTTTTTGGTATTTTCTTTTTCAGTTTTTTACCCTTTAGCTTGAAAATCGAAAATAAAGCAGAAAATAAACTAAAAACACAATATTTTTGGATTTTTGTATATTTTCGATTTAAAACAAACAAACCAAGGACAAATATGAAAACTAGTCTAACAAAACAATACATATTTTTGTGAGTTAAACAGAGAATCATATAGACTAAATCTCCATTCCATCTCAGTTTTATATTTCGGCGTTATTACGACTGGCGTTAAGTCGGTCATTGATATTGTTGTCCACTTAAATCTTATAACAAACCTTTGAGTATTTTGGTGATAAGATTTAATTTTCAATTAAGGAAAAAAATATCAGAAATTATCAGCCCCTAATCTCGGTTTAGGCCTAGTTTGACTTTTACTATGTCAGCCCAACTTGACTTAAACCATTATGCTGCTGATCAAAACATAGACTTTCTAGATTTATAAGTAATCTAAGCTCATAATCCTCACTAAAAGGTATACTCCCGTTATTGTTGGGACTTATGTTTTAGACCGACGAATCGAATTAATTTGTAGGTGAAAAATATATTATTTGGTCTCAACCAAGGGTGGATGGCTTGAAGACCAAGTCATGCAAGACTAGTATAAATAAATGTTTTTATTCATTTGTCTAGTATGAGTGAGTGTATTGTGTATGAGTGAGATCTAGGGTTTATCCCTTTGAGAGAGTCTCCTCCCCGGGATGAGCTCTCCCGGGGTGACCGTTTCTTTATGATTGTGTATGTATGAATGTATGTATGAGTGTTTCATCTTTATGAGAATCATTTGGCTTATAATATCATCATACTATCATTTCTATCTATTGGTGTTTCGATTACATACATGTGTTCATCTTACTTGATTGATTATTGTTAATCGAATCAGGCTCTCTCCGAATACATCTCATCCGTCCAAATATCATTCAAGAGTGAATACGAGTGCGATTCGATCCTAACCCGGATCTGAGCTCCACCGTTAATACCGATTATTCACGCTTCCGCACCGGGGCTCGGTTCTGTCAGTTATCAAGCAATACACCAAGATTCCTTTACTGTGAGTGAGTATGCACGAGTTCATCTGTATCCTTATAGACATTGTATCCCCTAGGGTCCGTTTCTTACTGGTATGAAGACGTGCGCAAGTCAGGAACAATGTATGACTAAAAGTGGATTTTGATCAAGTCAGTAATGAATTTGTACGATGTACAACAGTGATCAAGTTTAATGACTTTGGGGTTGCTCGAAAAGCATTTAAAATATTTATGTTTATGAATATCCAGATAATAAGCCTCATAAAGACTCACAATGTCCAGAAACTGGATGCATCCTATCAATACAGGATTTGAGGCCATAAGACTTTACACCATTGAAGCGTTAACCATAAACTAGATGCATTTTAGTTAGATTTTTTTATCTTTGGTGATCAAACAGACATAAGGCTTGAGTATGACAGGCTATTACATTTCTGCCTTCATTACCGAAACTTTTGGAAGAGACTAACACCTCTTTCAATTTGGCAGTTCTTAATGTTTATATCACATACTTTACCTTAACAGTTTGTTTAAGACATATCAATGCACCATTGCAATTAAGCACTCAGCCTTTTAAGCTTATTTCTTTGTGGATATGGGACTAGATGATCAATGTACTATCATTTTCTCTTTTTGCTTCAAAACTCATTTTTAGGAGCATTTTTAATGTTTTTTTTTTTTTTGAAATATTTTCATGTTTTCAGTTTTTCTCTATACAAATAGAAATCACAATATTTATGTATTTTTCCTATTTTCTCCCCCCAAAACCAAAAACAATAAAATAACCAAAGTAAAAATAAAAACTATACAAACAAAAAGTTGATTACCCGAGCTTAAGGATATCAACAAAAGTTTTCAATCCATTTAAACCGAGCAAAAAATTTAAAGCGAGTTTTATCAAAAGCTTTGATAAACATATCAGCTTTCTGAAAATGCTTGTGCACTTTCTCTAGATCAAATAATTTCTTTTCAAAACAGTCACGAATAAAATGATATCGAATTTCGATATGCTTTGTCTTAGAGTGGTGCACGAGGTTGTTCGTGATACTTATAGCAGCTGAGTTATCAATAAATTTGGGAATAGTAAGAAACTTCAAACCGTAATCCCGCAAGTGTTGTTGGATCCAAAGAACCTGCGAACAGCAACTCGAGGCTACCACATATTCTGCTTTTACAGTTGAAGTGCAGAACGTTGTCTGCTTCTTACACTGCCAGGAAACAAGTCGGCTTCCTAGAAATTGACAATTCGCTGCAGTTGACTTGAAATTAATCTTGCATCCTTCAAAGTCCGAATCGGAAAATGCAGTGAGATCAAAGCTATCATCCTTTGGATACCATAACTCGGTGTCAAGATTACCCCTTAGATAGTGAAGTATACGCTTAACCACTGCAAGATGAGTCACTCGAGGACTCGATTGATGACTGGCACATAAAAAAACAGCAAACATGATATCAGGACGAGAAGCAGTTCGATGCATTAAAGAAGCTATCATTGCTCGATACAAGGTTAGATCTACGGTATCCTCCAATTCATCTGGTGACAAATTGTGACCCACGGGAAGAGGCGTCGAGTGGATTTTTTCAGCGGTTATCTTGAATTGGCTCCAGATGTCATTCACATATTTCATCCGATGAATAAAGATTCTAGTATCAGACTGATGAACCTGCAACCCTAAGAAGAAATTCATCTCCCCCATCGAGCTCATTTCCAATTTCGTCTGCATAGACTTCTCAAAATCCTTACACAGCTTGTCGATCGTAGAACCAAATATGATGTCATCAACATATATCTGGACGAGGAGCAAATCATCTCCAACAGTCTTAAAAAACAGAGTACAGTTGTTGGTTCATGATTTGGTTAGACTGACGCATATCAAAAGACCATGACATGATCAAGAAAAAAGAGAAATAATCTAGAAGATTCGAAGTATTATATAAGATGTAATTTATAGCTTGGAGCATAGGGCTAGCAATATAGAAATCATGTTTATTTCTGTTTGGGCTTCGTTGGGTTTGGTCATTGGGCCTCCTGTAAATACTAACTATATAAAGCATGTCTTAATTGATAATTAGGGTGGAAAACTAGAGAACCCTCACACTTTATTAGCCACCATATTCTAGAGAGCATATAATATTCTTTGTGAATCGGTTTATGTATATGGCGATTTATTTGATAATAGAATCGTATGCATTGAAACCATATTACTCCGTGTTCATCATATATATATTGTTCTTCTATCTCGTTCTTGAATAACCACGGTGTTAGGATTCCACACTAACATCGTGTTTGGGTTGATATTATACTGTAGTGATCCAGATTCGGGACTTACACATTATCATTTGTATTATTAAGATTCTTTTTAACATCATGAGACGATTCACCAATCTCATGAGTTTCAGGAAATGGAACTGAAGATCAATCAACATAATGAATATCATCCGATGAAATAGAAATAACATCAGACGTATCAGGAAGATCATCTTGTGTAACATTATCATAATTAGATGTTGAATACCTTGATGTGGAAAACAATTGATCTTCTAAATAAGCATGCACCAAGTCTTTGTCAGGCTGATCAACTATGGGAGTAAACGAATTAAATAAACTCTCATAGTCAAACATCCAATCGGACCCTTGCCCGCGGGAGGAGTTTTGTACCGTTGACAATAAACATGGTACCACTCTTCAACACAACCTGGAGTGAAGCTGAAAACCCATTTCTTAGGAGATGCATATTTACAAGAAATAACCTTCAATAGTTTTTTCTTAGAATTTTCCTACATCTCTTTTCAACATGGTGCAAGGACACCCGATAGGTTCCAAAAACTTTAAATTAGGTTTTTGATTGTTCAGAAGCTCATAACTTGTCTTTTGCAACTTCTTCACAGTCAGAACACGATTAAGTGTGTAGCAAGCAGTGTTTACTGTCTCATTCCAAAATTGGACTGGAAGCTTTGATTCTGCTAACATTGTTCTTGCATCTTCAATCAGTGTTTGGTTCTTCCGTTCAGCAACACCATTCTTTTGAGGTACATATGGAGCACTATATTCTTGATGGATTCCTTTCTAAATACAAAATAAGTCTAATATAGTACTATTGAATTTTGTACCACTATTGAATTCGATCTTCGTGATTAAATTTTGAACAAGAATAGGTGTCTGATCTTTAGAACTCATAAATAACACTCATGGGTATCTTGAATAATATTACCAATCTCCAACAATACTTGCACAATTCACAGAACCAAACAAATCCATATGAATTCATTCCAAAGGAGTATCAATGGAATTAATTAACTTAGGAGGGTGTGACTTTTTCTTCTTTTTGCTATTTTTTCATTCAACATAGTGATCGGTCAGTTGAAGTGTTTCAGGGAAACCTCATCCACCAAATCATTTGCCATAAGATAGTTCATCTTTCTGACATGAATGTGACCCATACGCCTATGCCACAGAATCGAGTCCTTCTTAGTTTCTTTTGAGACAAAACACGTTTCAACAGAAGTAGATACCCTAGTACTCATATTCAGTACATAAATATCATTTGACCGAGGATACCGCATAAAAACCATGTCTTCTGGAATGACATATCATGGTTTGAGTATTATGCACTCATTTTCAGTAAATATAGTGGTATACTTCTTATCACAAATTTGAGACACGCTCAACATATTGTGATCCACTTTATCACAGTAATTAACTTTCTCAAATGTAATATAACCATTTGACACATCTCCTTATTTTTTAATCATTCCCCCATAATTACCCGCAAAAGCTGCATAACCCCCTTGAATATTCTTGACACTGGACACTAGGTTTATATTTTCGGTAATATCACCAGATATAATCTTGAATAAACTCTACACACATAGGTAAAATGATTAGTTCAAAAAGGCAGCCTAGGCCTCAGTATTGGGCACCTCTTTAATTTCACTTGAAGAGTTAATTTTGATTGAATCCAAATGCGTTTTAGCTGTTTGTGAATAAGTCACATGCCTTTTCGACATTCGTCTCAAGTATGCAGCTTGAACTACATTTTTGTTAACATTTTTACAAATTGGTTTCATTGGAACAAATTTGGGTTTTAGATTAACATTGCTTTTATCAACATGAATCACTTTAGACATGGGTCTTTTCAGAATTTCTTTAACCAAAGGAACTGGTTTGGCTTGTTGCTTGATAAACGGATGAAGATTCTGTGATTTCTTCATTCCACAGTTACTTACAACGTGACCACGTTCGTCACATAAAAAGCGTTTTCTCATATTAACAAACGTACGTTGTGGTTTGACAGAAAATGGTGCAACAGAAGGTTGATAAGAAACTCCAGGAACATGTACTTTGTTCAAGTCACAAATATAACAGATTTCTTTTTCATATAAAAATCAAGGTTTGAGCAATTAGAAAAACTTTGTAAAGTGTCAGTTCCAGTTGAATTAACAAACTGAACTTTCTTAGCAGATTTTAACAATTGTTTTGCTTTAACCAATGGATATGCTGTGTTTGATACTTTGGATTTAGCAAATGCATACTCAAGATCTTGAATCTTTGAAGTTTCATTGTTAAAGACACTCTCGACCAACTCTGGTTTGATCAAATTAAGTGGAATGTCTTTTTCAGTGAACACTTTGCTAAGACCTTTTAACTTAAACACCCAACCAGTGTTTTCATTAGAAGGAGACGGATTGATTAACCGCATCAAATCTGCATCAGAAAATTTTGGTTTTTCTGATTTCTTAGCCTTAACCTTAGATGTACTTGAACCGTACACAGCTTTTTCTAATTCATGAGGTTCATATAAATTAGATTCGAATGTGGAATATTCGACTCCTTGTGTACAAATTCTGGTTCGACTACATCCTCAATAATGACTTTCTCAATAAAGACTTTGTTACTTTCAACATGTGGTTCATGAGTTGAAGATTCAACACAAATAATTTCTATGTCATTTTGTTTCGGTTTCTAAGCGTGAATGACAGGTTCAATTACAACTTCTTCCTTTCCCGCAAATGGATTTTGGGAATAGTTATCATGGAATGGTGGAGGAATCTCAACAAATTCTAAACCATTTGTAGAACCCTTTTGTTTACCAGATACTTCAATAACTTCATTTAAAAAGAGGGTGAATTTCTAAACTTATCTAATTTGCTTTTTAACACTAAAACCTCATTTTCAAGCTCAGTTATTTTAGTTCTTTGTTTGAGAATTTCTTGAAACTGTTTTTCATTAATGGTCATTTTTACTGAAATTTATGCTTTCAGATCATGATTACTTACAGACAATCCTTCATTCTTATCCTTAGATTTCTTTTGTGACTCTAATTATTGTCTGTATGTATCCTGTATCCTTGATTGAAGTAAGTTCTTTAATTAATGAATCATTTTGAGCATTAATTAAATCAATTTTTGACTTAAATGTTTAACAACTAGAACAAGACACATTTTCTGATAATTTAACAGAAGCAGATGAAGAACTGACCTCGTTAATTTTTTCCATTAAAGCAATTTTTTCCATACAAGCAAAGGTAGTTGGTTTCATGTTGCAAGAAATATCTAAATTTGATTCAGTTTCTACTTCATTTACAGAAGTCAATCCCACTCCACTTGCATCTTGAAAATTTTCCACTTGATCAAACATTACAAGATTGGCTTGATTACTATTTCTCAACAACCGTTGATTCCATTCCTTCAACTGTGAGTAAAACTTGTGATCCTGCAGCCATTGAAGAATCCCCCTCAGATGGTTTGTCTTTCACCTCAGTAAAAGTCTTTCCTGAACTTCTGTCTTGAGAACGAGGACCATTGTATTCCTTCTTTGGCTTATCACATTCCTTAGCAGAATGATCAAACTCTTGTGTCACACCCGGCCCTGAGCGGCGGAAACAGCCGGGCGCGCGCGAGTGGGAATTGATACCTAAGCACGGGCCATTGCAAACATTCAAAGTAAGATTTTCATTGCGCATGAAAAGTTTAATACAAATACATTACATTGTTTAAAAATTATAAAAACATCCAAGTATAAAAAAAAATTATTGAAGATTTCCACGCCATATCCCCATGCGCGGCGGGAACAACCACGCGCATCGAGGGATAGAACTAAAATCTTCCAAAAAGCTAGTTTAGATGTTCAGCGTGAGGTGCTCTAAGTGTGACTCCATGCGCTACCTAGTTATCTCCTGAAAGACACGTAAAAACATTTGAATCAGTATAAACTGAGTGAGTTCACAAGTCTTAGTAACTTGATAAATCGTATTGCATCATAATCTTGATACAAATCATTTTGAAACATAATTCTGATAGCATCATTAAAACACATGCTTGGTAAAACATAGTTATAACATATTCTGATAAAATCGTTCCGCGGGTTACGCGCGAACATTTCTGGGAACTGTACTCGTCTATGCAAAGTGGCGCTGCCACTACGAGCTAAAATAAGTAATACCGTCCCGCGGGTTACGCGCGAACGTTTCAGGAACATGTGCTCGTCCATGCAAAGTGGCGCTGCCACTACGAGCTAAAATAATAATTCCGTCCCGCGGGTTACGCGCGGACGTTGTGCCGGAAAACAAGGCGCTCGTCCATGCAAAGAGGCGCGACCCCTACGAGCGGGCTCAAACCCATAGTACTGCCCCATGACCATACTAGGCACTCGTCCATGCAAAGAGGTGCGACCCCTACGAGTGGGTGGATCAAACCAGCAGTCCCTACCCTTAGAGTTCCAATGGTAAAGTGATCACTTACTCGAGTTCTAGCGCACATACATCGAAAACCTTAGATAACCGTTTGCATTACTCATCATGAAACATAACTTAAACACATAATCGCTTGCATAGCTTGTAAGTATACCATGATAAAACATTATTTAAGTACGTGTCCCTCGCCCCGAAAACAGTTTAAAAATAGTGAAAACAGTGAAAATAGGGGCTGTGAGACTCACCTGTGGTTCTTGTTAAGGGATTAATCGAGATTCGGGTTTTCTTGGTGTTGGCCTCGGAATCGAAGGTCTAGTAACTGGATCGGAGCTGGAAACAACGGATGCTTGGGAGATGATTAGTGCAAGTTTGCAGTTCTTTGAAGTGTGTTTTGGGTGATAATTTAGGTTACATATTTATAGGCAAACTCAAGGGAACACAATCCCTTGCTTTAGGGGATTGAAATCTTTTTATATCTAGGTATAATGATGATAAAGTATGGAAATTATTATTGTTTATTGTTTACTTAAAAGTGGAGGAGTGGACAAAAGATCTTGATTTGATTTGGACAGGACATGCAGGTCTGGGGTTGGTGAGAATAGGGTGGCTGACAGTTGACTTTTCATGTTACAGTGTGCTTTTTCAGGTACTTTTGTCAGTGTACAGTAAAAAAAAGTGGAAAATCTCTGAAACACGCTACTGTTTCCTTTTGGGCGGGAGTAATCTCCTTATGTCTGGAGAATAGACTAAGTGTTCTGTGCGCATCACTTTGTGCGCATAGCTTTCTGCGTGAAGGACATTTCTTTGCTGCGGGTAGGTGCGTAACCTTCTCGCAGTTGGGGATATTGAGTTTCATTTGTAGATTCTCCAGGTGGTCTTGGTATTTCAACATAGTGATCAGTCATGTTGAAGTCAATTCCATCTTGGAGCTTCAGACAAACTAGCTCTCAATGTTCCCGCCATGCGGGGAGGTTAGTTCCCTTCCGCACGCGCATAAACGATGTAGGATGCACCCGCCTTAGCATCATGCGGGATGGTCAACCCATAGACAACATAACATAAAGCCAAAACATTCACGCATGGCGCATATAACATATGCTCACGCTGGTTCTTAACATGGTGCGCTCGCGCAGGGCGCACATAACAAATGCACGCGCTGACTAACATGGCGCGCTCGCGCAGGGCGCACATAACAAATGCACGCGCTGACTAACATGGCGCGCATCATATTTACAATCACCTAATTATTAGGTTGATTACTTAGTTTAAGGGATTGGGAATTTACCGGGTGTCACATTCTCCCCTCGTTAAACGAATTTCGTCCCGAAATTTAGGAGACGTTGCTGGCAGAAGCCATGTTCTGAAAGAGGTGTGGGTATTTCTTGCGCATTTGGTCTTCTCTTTCCCAAGTGAATTCAGGCCCACGCCTCGAGTTCCATTGAACCTTTACTAACTTGATTTTGCTCCTGCGTAACTTTTGTTCTTTCCAATCGGTTACTGCTATAGGTTCTTCTACGAAGTGCAGCTGTTTGTCGATGTGAATCTCTTCCAACGGCAAAATCAACGTTTCGTCAGATAAGCACTTTTTGAGGTTGGACACATGAAACGTATCATGAACTCCACTGAGTTCGGCGGGTAAACGGAGTTTATAAGCAACCGGACCGATCCTTTCCAGGATCTCAAATGGTCCAATGTAGCGCGGATTCAACTTTCCTCGCTTGCCGAAACGGGGGACTCCTTTCCATGGAGAGACTTTCAAAAGTACTTTATCCCCTACTTGAAACTCCAATGGTTTCCTTCGCACATCTGCGTAGCTCTTCTGTCTGTCGCGTGCTGTCTTAAGGCGATCCCTTATCTGAAAAATCTTGTCTGTTGTTTCTTGGATCAACTCTGGACCAGTCATTTGCTTGTCACCTACTTCAGCCCAGCACAGTGGGGATCTACACTTGCGCCCATACAAAGCTTCGAACGGCGCAGCCTTAATGCTTGTGTGATAGCTGTTGTTGTAAGAAAATTCAACCAATGGGAGATGAGTATCCCAGCTACCTTCGAAATCGATTGCGCACGCGCGTAGCATATCTTCCAATGTCTGGATTGTTCGCTCGCTTTGCCCATCCGTTTGAGGATGATATGCCGTACTCATGTCAAGACGAGTACCTAAAGCCCCTTGTAACGATCTCCAAAACCTTGATGTGAACCGACTATCTCTATCAGAAATGATGGACACTGGGACTCCATGTTTTGAAACTACTTCTCGAATATACAGTCGGGCTAACTTTTCCATCTTATCGGTTTCCTTGATCGGCAGGAAGTGCGCTGACTTAGTTAGCCGATCCACAACAACCCATATTGTGTCATAACCCCCAGGTGTCCTTGGCAGTTTGGTGATGAAGTCCATAGAGATTTGTTCCCACTTCCACATGGGAATTTCTGGCTGTTGAAGCAACCCTGATGGTTTCTGGTATTCAGCCTTCACCTTCGAACACGTCAGGCACTTACTGACATACGTTGCGATGGCGCCTTTAAGATTGGGCCACCAATACAGCGTTTTAACATCTTGGTACATCTTGTCTGCGCCAGGATGTACGGAATACCGCATCTTGTGAGCTTCGTTCAATACCTGCTCGCGCAATCCTCCCTTGAGAGGGACCCATATGCGGTTAGCGAAATATAGATTGCCGTTCTCTTTAAGTTCCAAATTTTTAACCATACCCCCAAGGCATTCGTTTTTAACAAACTCTGGTTTCAAGGCTTCTTGCTGAGCGTCTCGGATGCGGGTAGAGAGATCTGCGTGAATGGTCAACCTTAGAGCCTTGACTCGTAGCGTTTTTATTCGCTCCTTCCTACTTAGCGCGTCTGCTACCACATTCGCCTTTCCAGGGTGGTACTTAATCTCACAATCATAATCGTTCAACAACTCCACCCATCTTCGTTGCCTCATGTTTAAATCCTTTTGATCAAATATATGTTGAAGGCTCTTGTGATCCGTAAAGATTATACACTTTGTACCATAGAGGTAATGGCGCCAAATCTTTAGCGCGAAGACAACCGCTCCAAGTTCTAAATCATGCGTTGTGTAGTTCTTTTCATTGGTCTTGAGTTGGCGTGAGGCATACGCTATGACTTTGTCTCGTTGCATAAGGACACATCCAAGTCCCTGATGTGAAGCGTCGCAGTAAACAACAATGTCATCCATCCCCTCGGGCAAAGACAAAATTGGCGCACTACATAACTTCTGTTTCAACATTTGAAATGCTGTTTCCGGATTTTCGCCCCAAACAAACTTCTTGTCTTTCTGAGTTAGCGCGGTCAGAGGTAGAGCTATTTTGGAGAAGTTCTCAATGAAGCGTCGATAGTAGCCAGCTAGTCCTAGGAATTGCCTCACCTCAGTTGGGGTTTTTGGCGCTTCCCAGTTTTCGATGGCCTTGACTTTGGAAGGATCAACGTGAATTCCTTTCTCGTTTACAACGTGACCGAGAAAGTGAACTTCTCTAAGCCAAAACTCGCACTTGGAAAACTTCGCATACAACTTTTCTTTCCTCAACAATTCCAAAATCAATCTCAGGTGTTGCTCATGCTCGGCCTTGGTCCGTGAGTAAATCAGAATATCATCTATAAACACAATCACAAATTTGTCCAAGTATGGTTTGCACACACGGTTCATCAGATCCATGAACACAGCCGGCGCATTAGTTAGCCCGAAAGGCATCACTAAGAACTCATAATGGCCGTATCTAGTTCGGAAGGCTGTTTTCGGCACATCTTCCTCATGGACCCTAAGTTGGTGGTATCCTGACCGTAGATCTATCTTCGAATAATAACTGGATCCCTGCAACTGGTCAAATAAGTCGTCAATCCTCGGTAAGGGGTACCGATTCTTGACTGTCAGCTTGTTCAGTTACCTGTAGTCAATACACATTCTGAACGAACCATCCTTCTTCCTAACAAACAGTACTGGAGCTCCCCAAGGTGAAAAGCTTGGGCGTATGAAACCCTTATCCAATAGTTCCTGTAACTGATTGGATAGCTCTTGCATCTCAGATGGAGCTAGTCGATAAGGCGCTCGAGCTACTGGCGCAGCTCCTGGGACTAAATCAATACGAAACTCGACTTGTCGCGGCGGCGGTAATCCGGGCAAATCTTCAGGAAAAACTTCTGGAAATTCGCGCACTACTGGTAAGTCTTCAATTCTTCGCTCATCTCCTTTCTTCTCTACGACATGCGCCAGGAAGGCGTAGCACCCTTTCCTTAGGCACTTTCGCGCCTTTAGGCACGAAATCAGTTTCATCGCAACTCCCCTTCTTTCCCCTTGAATTACCAAGGTTTCTCCGTTCAACAGTGGGATCCGAACCTGCTTCTCATGGCAAATAACTTCCGCGCGGTTCTCAACTAACCAATCCATACCTACCACAATGTCAAAACTTCCCAAGTCTATTGGCAACAAGTTAATATTGAACCCGTGACCTCCCATGACTATAACACATTGTTCAGTTCTTTCGTTCGCGCATAACTGCCTACCATTGGCTAGTTCTATAGTATAAGGCGTGTCTAGTCTACTGGTTGCTAGGCCTAAGGAGTCTTTAAACTCGGCGGATATAAAACTTAGGTCAGCGCCAGTATCAAATAAGACAGATGCAAAATGTCCGTTAAGCAAAAACGTACCGGTTACCACATTCGGTTCTTCTTTAGCTTCGCCTGCGCCGATCACAAAAGCTCTCCCGCGAGCTTGGTTCCCCTTTTGCGGGCAATCCCGACTAAAATGCCCTGGCTTCCCGCATGCGTAGCAGTTGTCGTTTGCTCCAGCTTCTCTGACACGGCAATTCATCGTCTTGTGCCCTGGTCTGCCACATTTGGCACATTCGATTCTTGCGCATTCACCCTCGTGGTGATACTTGCATTTGTTGCACCATGGGCGAGGCCCGCTGTATCCTTTTCGTGGTGGCTCCGCGGCCTGAATCGCGTAAACCCTTGCGCTTTCCTGCTTCTTGAACGGTGGCTGCTTGGAGTCGGACCCTCGGTGGTGAGAGTTCCATTTCCTCTTGGGATCAGAGGTTCGCTGCTCGATTCCGCGCGTAGTCAACATACCCGCACGGATCGTATCCCTTGTAAGGGTAATGGCCCGCGCTACCGCCTCATCAAAGGTTGGAGGCGCTGCGGCGTTGAGCGGAACCCTAACAACAGGAGGTAACCCAAAAATATACCTCTCGATCTTCTTTTCCTCCGTGTTTGCCATGTCTGGCACCAACTGGCAAAGTTCGTTGAACCGGTTGTTGTAGGCGTCGATATCCGTTCCTACCATGGTGTGGTTCCATAATTCCTGTTGTAGATTCTGGATTTCCGCGCGAGAGCAGAACTTTCTCATCATCATCTCCTTTAGTTCCTCCCAGGTCTTGTGGAGAGCAACTTCTCGCCCCAATGTTTTCGTTTGAAGCTTCCACCAAGACGAAGCTGCCTCTTGGAACATGCAGGTCGCGTAAAGGACCTTCTGGTTCTCACTACATCCGCTAATGGAGAGAACTGTCTCCATCTTGTCAATCCAGTTGTAAAGCCCAATGGCCCCTTCGGTTCCCTTGAATGGCCAAGGCTTACAGGCCATGAATGTCTTATAGGAGCATCCTTTGTCCAAGGCTCCTGATTCGGGTTCTGGGGTCTCATTCTGACGACCCTGACTTGATTCGGCCTTGCTGGCCTCATGTGTCGCAATCGCCTGCGCGATTATTTACGCGAGTTCCTCGGGTGTCATGGTAATTCCTTTGGCTCTAGTTGGAGGCATTCTCGCTTTAAAAGAATGAAAATATCAGACTTAGCGCATGTACTCTGAGCACATAATGTTATCATTATTTACTAGACAGTGTGACCCGTGTTCCTAAGTGTGTGTATAGTTTCTTTTGAAAATATTTTCTTTGAAAAATATTTCATGCGATTCCCCAACGGTTATAGTCTAGGTTAAAACTTCTTTTCCTAGTTCGCTATAACCAGTGCTCTGATACCAATCTGTCACACCCGGCCCTGAGCGGCGGAAACAGCCGGGCGCGCGCGAGTGGGAATTGATACCTAAGCACGGGCCATTGCAAACATTCAAAGTAAGATTTTCATTGCGCATGAAAAGTTTAATACAAATACATTACATTGTTTAAAAATTATAAAAACATCCAAGTATAAAAAAAAATTATTGAAGATTTCCACGCCATATCCCCATGCGCGGCGGGAACAACCACGCGCATCGAGGGATAGAACTAAAATCTTCCAAAAAGCTAGTTTAGATGTTCAGCGTGAGGTGCTCTAAGTGTGACTCCATGCGCTACCTAGTTATCTCCTGAAAGACACGTAAAAACATTTGAATCAGTATAAACTGAGTGAGTTCACAAGTCTTAGTAACTTGATAAATCGTATTGCATCATAATCTTGATACAAATCATTCTGAAACATAATTCTGATAGCATCATTAAAACACATGCTTGGTAAAACATAGTTATAACATATTCTGATAAAATCGTTCCGCGGGTTACGCGCGAACATTTCTGGGAACTGTACTCGTCTATGCAAAGTGGCGCTGCCACTACGAGCTAAAATAAGTAATACCGTCCCGCGGGTTACGCTGCGAACGTTTCAGGAACATGTGCTCGTCCATGCAAAGTGGCGCTGCCACTACGAGCTAAAATAATAATTCCGTCCCGCGGGTTACGCGCGGACGTTGTGCCGGAAAACAAGGCGCTCGTCCATGCAAAGAGGCGCGACCCCTACGAGCGGGCTCAAACCCATAGTACTGCCCCATGACCATACTAGGCACTCGTCCATGCAAAGAGGTGCGACCCCTACGAGTGGGTGGATCAAACCAGCAGTCCCTACCCTTAGAGTTCCAATGGTAAAGTGATCACTTACTCGAGTTCTAGCGCACATACATCGAAAACCTTAGATAACCGTTTGCATTACTCATCATGAAACATAACTTAAACACATAATCGCTTGCATAGCTTGTAAGTATACCATGATAAAACATTATTTAAGTACGTGTCCCTCGCCCCGAAAACAGTTTAAAAATAGTGAAAACAGTGAAAATAGGGGCTGTGAGACTCACCTGTGGTTCTTGTTAAGGGATTAATCGAGATTCGGGTTTTCTTGGTGTTGGCCTCGGAATCGAAGGTCTAGTAACTGGATCGGAGCTGGAAACAACGGATGCTTGGGAGATGATTAGTGCAAGTTTGCAGTTCTTTGAAGTGTGTTTTGGGTGATAATTTAGGTTACATATTTATAGGCAAACTCAAGGGAACACAATCCCTTGCTTTAGGGGATTGAAATCTTTTCATATCTAGGTATAATGATGATAAAGTATGGAAATTATTATTGTTTATTGTTTACTTAAAAGTGGAGGAGTGGACAAAAGATCTTGATTTGATTTGGACAGGACATGCAGGTCTGGGGTTGGTGAGAATAGGGTGGCTGACAGTTGACTTTTCATGTTACAGTGTGCTTTTTCAGGTACTTTTGTCAGTGTACAGTAAAAAAAAGTGGAAAATCTCTGAAACACGCTACTGTTTCCTTTTGGGCGGGAGTAATCTCCTTATGTCTGGAGAATAGACTAAGTGTTCTGTGCGCATCACTTTGTGCGCATAGCTTTCTGCGTGAAGGACATTTCTTTGCTGCGGGTAGGTGCGTAACCTTCTCGCAGTTGGGGATATTGAGTTTCATTTGTAGATTCTCCAGGTGGTCTTGGTATTTCAACATAGTGATCAGTCATGTTGAAGTCAATTCCATCTTGGAGCTTCAGACAAACTAGCTCTCAATGTTCCCGCCATGCGGGGAGGTTAGTTCCCCTCCGCACGCGCATAAACGATGTAGGATGCACCCGCCTTAGCATCATGCGGGATGGTCAACCCATAGACAACATAACATAAAGCCAAAACATTCACGCATGGCGCATATAACATATGCTCACGCTGGTTCTTAACATGGTGCGCTCGCGCAGGGCGCACATAACAAATGCACGCGCTGACTAACATGGCGCGCTCGCGCAGGGCGCACATAACAAATGCACGCGCTGACTAACATGGCGCGCATCATATTTACAATCACCTAATTATTAGGTTGATTACTTAGTTTAAGGGATTGGGAATTTACCGGTGTGTCACATCTTGGCAATTGTAACATTTGAACTTCAATTTATCAAAACCAACCTGTTTGTTAAAAGATGGTAAATCTTTTCCAGTTCCTTGCATAAACTTTTTCACTTTTCGTACAATTATAGGCATGTTCCATTTGTGATCCATTAACTCAAGATCATCAGGATCAATCTAATCATAATCTTCATCAGTCAATTCGCTTGTAGCAATCTTACTACCCACCAAGTTTTCATAAGATGTCATGAAAGCACAAATAAAAGGAAAATTTTGTTCATCTTCTTGCGTTTTACATTCGGTGGAGTCGTGAAGACATTAGCAGTCGATCCACTAAAATTATCAGTAGAACCAGATGCCATGAAGCACACATTTGGATCACTTTATGAAGATGAACATTCTTGTGAAATTTGAGTAAGAAATGCATTAATTGGAGCAGCAGAACTACTCAAAGGTAAACAACCTCCATATAAAGTTGGATCTTGTGTTTCTTTTGATGATTTTTGACATTTCAAATCATATTCTTGATCTTCAATTTTTTGCATGAATTCCATTGCAGTAAGATCTTCATTTTTAACTAAATTATTTTCTTTAAGTACCATGAGAAATGTTGAGTATGAACTTGGAAGAGCATTTTTCAAAGTATCAATCTTATCACTCTCACTCGGTTTCATCTTTAACTTATTCATCTCAGCTATAAGATGATTGAATCTTTTGTAAGCATTTCCTCCAGTCTCTCCTTTCAAGAAATTAAAATTTCGAAATTGAAACTTTAGCATCACCTTTTTACTTTCCTCAGTATTTCCGATGGTTTTCATTTTAATTG